>NC_140369.1:18035000-18265000 GCF_054491055.1 Hypomesus nipponensis
AAGTCACTTGACCTAAAACCCATGATATTCATTATTTCATAAAGATACTCATCAGGGAATGCCAAAGGGTTTTATCGGCCTTTAAATGTTCTGGCTTTTCTGAGCACCTCTCACTACCCGCGCACCAAGCTCCACAGGATCTTCTATGAACGATGACGCCATTATCCTCAAAAATGAGTTATTGGGAGTGGCTTTTATACCGGTTGATTTCTTATCTCCTACTTAACCTGCTCCCGACCAGGTTAGCCGTTCAGCATATGTTATCGTGGCGATCTACCCCGGTAACAAGTAATCCACCGTCGTAGTACAGAAAACCCTGGGTTGAACCTGAAGTTACCTCGCTAACGCCAAATCTTGATTCGTAGTACAGGCCCCGGGCTAGGTGTTAAAGATGTGTTACCATGGCGATCTACCCCGGTAACAAGTGATCCACCGTCGTGATACAGAAAACTCTGTGGTTAAACCTCGCTAATGCCAAATCTTGATTCTCCAAATCTTGATTCAGGCGATGGCCATTCGCTTTTCTATTTAGCAACCTGTGTTGACAAACGCAAAATAGAGCGTTTCATCACATTAAAAGTCAAACCCACATTTAAGTATAACGGCTTGTTTTTGGTTGTTAACCATATAACATAAATGGTATAACGAGCCATTTACTCGTTTGATCGTCCATTTATTGCATGCTGGCACAGGTGAAAAAGAGAGAGAGAGAGAGAGAGAGAGAGAGGCGGGGAGAGATGTGCCATGATTGAAGGTGTTATTACTTCCACTAACACCAGGGGACAGCAATGACTTTACCTGAAGCCAATAAGCCTACTTATATTTTTCTTGACAACACAGCAGGTTCTTTACTAGAATACACACACACGCTAGTATGTATTAATCAAAATGGTCTGTACTGTATTGTTTAGCCAAAAAAGTGGTTTGACAAGCTTGTTGAAACCTAGTTGCATATTGGGTCAGCAGACCCAGGGTCTAAACCTCCTCTGTGCTTTGCTAAAGCAGAGGGCTTAAAAGTAGGCTATTAGTCGTGTGTCTGTATAGTGTACACTGCAAGGTAGCCTAAAACACATCTGACCTCAACTTGCTCACTATGATTGCTTCAATGCCCTTCATTAAAACATACAACAGAGTTGAAAGCAATCATGTAGGTGGGGCGAGAGAGGGTGGAGGAAGTTTCTCATATATATTAAATATAGTTAGTCAAAGATAATAATTTTATAACTAAGTAGCAACTAGCAAACTCGGTCGATATATAGGCCTACATCCAGCGTGCTGTGTGTGTCTTCTATTAGAACCTGTGGTGTAGTCCAGATAATAAAGAAGGCTAAAGGTAAAAAAGCTAGTCGTTGCTGCCCTCTGGTGTTCGGAAGTAATAACACCTCCAATCATAACACGTCTCTCCCCCTCTCTCTCTTTTTCACATGTTCCAGCGTGCATAATAATGGACGATCAAACAAACAAGTATATGGCTCGTTATACTATTTGTGTTATATGGTTATTCCATTATTCTGAAATAAAACTAAACAATGGAAACCAAGCATTTTGGTCACAAAATAGACAAAACGATATTACGACCTTATTTTTCAGATTTTGCACCAGCATACTTTATATGGAATAATCAAACCAACGATTCATGTCTCGTTATACCATTTGTGTGATATGGTTATTACAGTAGCCTATATAAAAAAAAGGAAACAACAAAAAACAAGCCGTTATACTTCAATGTGGGTTGGAGTTCCAAAATTGACATAACGATATTACTCTATTTTGCATTTGTCAACACGGGTTGCAAAATATAAAAACAAATGGCCACCAATTACATGGACCAAGTACCTGTATAAAACATAAAAATGTACTTTTTATTGTTATTTATTTCCACACACCAATGTATTTTTACTCAGTAGGCCTAAGTTCCATTCAGAATGTCACAAACTACTTCTACTCATACAACAAAAAGACATGAACAGATCATTACCCAAATGACAACGACCTGTCAGACACTTTAAACCTTGTCATTAGATTCTTGAGTGTCCACTGACTGTTGCTCTTGGTCCGATGCAGTGCAGGTGATCCTACTTTTCACCTTCTTGTTGGAGGAGATAATGAAGTAAGGACTGAGGAAGGCATAGCTGGAGGAGAAGAACACCCTCATGTCTGCCACAACCGGAGACACCTTGGCCACGGTCAGCATGTAGATCCAGATCATATTGTCTATGCCGAAGAACACAACATACAGGACCACTAGGGTGATAACCGTCTTTGCCGCCCTGGACTCCATCCCTCCCCCCTGGGCCCTCCGGATGTTCCGCACCTTGCGGCTGTGCCGGTGGAGCAACAGGAGGATGTAGCTGCTGGACCACAACATCAGTCCCACAAAGGCAAAGTCGCGCACCGTGAGGATGGCCCCGTTAATCACGTACGACAAGCTGTCTCGGAAGTCCACGTGGCAGAAGCCGAGGTTGAGGGTGAAGGCCGGGACGGTGCCGTTGCGTGGCGCGGTGGTGAACATTGGTGCCGCGATGCATACGACCATGTTGAGGCACCAGAGACCTACGAAGGTGGGCAGGAGGAGGGAGGGCAGCCGGGCCTTCAGCCTGGACCAGCGGGGGCCCCCGTCGGGGGAGAGAGTCACCGCCTGGAACACGCTCAGCATGCAGGTGATGCAGACGGAGAGGGCGCGGGCAATGCGATAGGCATAGATGACCACCTTGCAGCCGGGGTTGTCGAGCAAATCCTTCAGGCCGAAGACGGTCATGGTCTGGGGCACGCAGCGGGTGAGGAGCAGCAGGAGGTTGACAAAGGCCAGGTGGCAGAGGATGATGTCCACCGGCTGGAGACGGCGGTCTAAGTAGAGGATGTGGGCATAGGCGAGAAGAACCACCACGTTCCCCAGGATACCCATACCGGTTTGCAAGAGGAAGGACACTCCTTTGATGGTCACACACAGATCCATGATTCCAAGCCTGTGCTGTTGCAGACAAGAAGCAGAAAATCAAATATGTTACACAACAAGGAAGTCAATAAAGCGAAGAAGCAACTAATGCCAACTAGTGTACTATTATGTGTTATCTTATCTCTCTTTAATTATAGATAATAAATATCCTAGCATGTGAATATCCTCGCCTGAGATTATCGATAAAGAATTAAGAACAGGGCAATGAACATGTGTGGATAATTGCCCGTGTAATTTCAATTTATAGCTTCTTGTGCCCCATTGGGATAAGGAAAAAACATTGCAGTTTTTACTCCACCCCCCACCCAAAATGTAGGACTCCCACTAGACAACAAGAGCATGTTTTCAAATCTCAACTCCAACTAGACAGGGTACAATTTCTGGGGAAATTGTAGGGTGTGCTTCGTGGCATTGGTGGGTCCGTTCCCTTAAGTTTTTCCCTTCTCGTGATATTTTCAAGCCTACTCATATTGCATAATTCATTAAGAACCCCCTTTGAAACAAGCTGAAACCCCTTTGAAACAAGCTATTGTAACAACGTTGTCACCGGCAGTATTTCAAATGGAATTGCGATTCAAACAGTACCATCTGCTAACTGAAAATATGCCCCCAAAAACGTAAATAAGCTTGACATTTATTTATGGGGAAATGGCTAAAGCGCCGGAAATTAGGAAGTTTGTTTTTTCCCATAAAGTTTAGGCAGTGGCATTGAAGACAGCGACGCACCACACAAGCTTGATTTTAAATTATTTAATGTGACATTACTTACTGTACATGCAAGTCTTGATTTGCTTAAATATACATATACACATATAAATATATGTATATATATACAATATAAATATACATATGCTGCCAAGGGCGTAACCATAGTTTAGACATTGGGGCGGTCCAAATGGATATCCTTCCCCATAATTTTGTTTGTTTGTTTGTTACCTACAATTCTATATTTATATATGAACATTCTCACATTCAGAACATAGTTTCAAGGACTACATTGACCATTTGAATTCACGTCTAAAGGAATAGTGTAATTTTCCTCGAGACAGTGACTGCCTGCAATGTGACCACGTCATTTTATCAGAAAAACAGCTACTCATGTTTTTATGTGGCTCCTCGTTTTATTTACTTAAACAGTTAGCTCGGTATCAAGTTACTGACTGAAAAAAACGTGTATGCTTGGCTGCTGGTCCAGTTTTCTCCGCTTTTTAGGCAACCTCTAATCCTCCATTACTCTACCTCTTCTCCAACAAGTTAAGTAACATTACTCTCTTTACGCTCAACTGACTGACGAAAAAGTGTAACCATGACAACGCAGAATGACGCAAGGTGAATTCAAACAAAATCACACAAGTGTACAATTAGGAGGGGGGATTCTCACACTTATTTTTTTCTGAACAAAAGGAAATACATTGAAAAGAAATAAGACATAACAAGAGACTGATCCATTTACAGGGTTCATAAAAGGAGTATATATATATTTTACATATTTTCTGCAGTGTATTGGGGGGGACAGATTGGTATTTGGTTACGTCCTTGTGTGCTGCTACGGCACAATACTGGCTGTGCAACAGCGCACGTTGTATCCATGCGTCGTTGCTAACGTGTGCTGACGTTGTGACTTAGGCTAGCACTGAGTTCCTTTTGTTGACACAAGGCACTTTTTGCCATAAAAACTTAATTTCAGCCTAAACCGTGCAGCGGAGCTTAAATAAATATACAAGCAACTCGATCAATAACAAGACAAAACTTTTGACACCGACGTTGTCTATGTAGTCCAAATATTGACGGATCCTTAGGGGGGGCAAAAATAATAAAAATAAGATATATGTGAGAGAACAATGGTTGTGCTCGGCATGAGCACACCTAATAAGTTCCATGCTTTGAAAACTCGTAGCTCTACATAATCAAATAAGTCTACACACTCAAATAATAGTGAAGAAGGGTATTTGAGATTGTACACAGTCTCAAGGACTCAATGTTTTTGGATGTAGTCTTGGACCACAACTGTGATAATGGACACTGCATGTCTATATTGGACTATATTCAAACTCATTCATATGTATCTGAACTGGGACAGTTCTCCAGAGGGTTCTCTTCCTGTAGAGGTGAGGAGTTATTGTTGTTGATGTAAATTTTAAACTCACTAATTCAGCTATTAAGGTAGCGTCTAAGTAGCGTCTAGAGACCCTAACACACACAGCTGGTCCCCTGTTCCAATCTTTCCTTTCTTTTACTGTTCTGGGAATTTGCCACACAGGAGCTAAGCAATAGGATCTAAAAACACATGCGATGTTAAGCAGAGATTTATGGAAAAATGCCACTTTATCTGCTGCACTAAACACATATTTCAGAATAGACAACTCAGTATTCCTATACAGTAACATTTAGGGAGATTTGCTATATGCTCATTAGTTCATTATTTAGCTCTAAATGAATGAGGTTGAGTTTCCATGATAGAAAGATTTAATAGTCTCATTACCTCATCTTATTCCCTATGCATCACAACATGAAATAGATGTTTTATTTCCCCATGAGTGTATTGATATGTTTACATGAGAAAAGGCCTAATTAAAAGGGCAAGTTCATGCTTGTTTCACCCAAGGGATTCTATCATATGTTCTGCATCAGAGAAATCATGTTTTCCCTCACATGTTTTCTCCCCAAGAATGGACCACTTTTCCCATATTCATCCTCCGTTTTTGATGAAACATTTAACGCAATGCCTCTGAAGTCATAGGAGATTACGCACCCCAATAAAGTTACTAATTTTCCAGATGGATGCACATAATTGAGGTTTATTCTCTCTCTCTCTCTCTCTCTCTCTCTCTCTCTCTCTTTCTCTCACATACACACATACACACACACACACACACACACATACACACACACACTCAGTCTTTCTCTCTTTCTCTGTGCAGGATCTTATGTCTTATCAAGTCCTAATGAGGCATTTTTGTTACAGTAATAATGTATTTACTCTCATGAGTAAGTTACCATGAGTCGATGTACAGCATTAGATAAGATTTCTAAAACTGTGCTATAACTAATAACTCTGCTTCACTTTCAGCTGAATAATTAAATAGCACTCCACGTCACTATTGAACACCAATGCTAACTCACAATAGACAAACAAACTGTCTCTTTACTGTAACATCTAACTGTAAGTAGGCTTCATTTTGTTAAATTCTTCTCCAATGGGTGGCGCTGAAGCCTCACCATCGATTCAATCCTCTACATGGATCACAGTTGATAAAAGAGAAGTCATCTAATCACAGGGAACACAAAGGCTGGGAGCCTGGTAGATACTCTGTAGGAGAGCTCAATACCCAGGAGTCATCACTAAGCTGTCACCTGTAAAGTACAGGCGAAGATTGACACCCGCTGTGGAGAAGAGCTGGCAACTGGAAATGGAATAAGGGGATGTGGACTCACAGAACGGAGTGACGCGGAATGCCTCAGGGCTTTCCATACGTTCCAAAGAAACTCTAACTATAGAACACAGAACATGTTACTTCTTGTAGTTTCTGCAAAATGTACCTTTTTGGGATATTGTAGTATTGTAGTTGTATAATCTTGGTGCACTGTGTCTTATAAACACAGACTGTTTCTTGGCCTTTGCCTTAGTGCACTTCTGGTCATGAACATATGCTTGCTGCATTTTCTGTGTGCACTTTTGTCGCTCTGGATGAAATTGTCTGCTGAATGAATAAATATCAATGTAACTCTGACACAGATGAATAGGTGGATGAGTCTGTTTATGGATTCCAAAGTGACATCTCTGACTGAACAGAACAATCTAGCCTGGAACACTGTCTCTGAACAGCATTCTGTGCATTCAACTCTCTCCCTAAAGCTCTCTGGAAGTCAGCATACCTTTAGGCGTCAGTATTTTAGTGTTCTATATAGGCGGTGTTTCCCTGGCACGAGCTTGGCTGTGTGCCTGCCACATGTAGGGACCCTGGGTAGGAGTGACACTGGGATTCCAGGGGGTGCCCATTAGCCGGGGACAGATGCAGTCATCTGCATTGATTTCAGGTAATTGTCAGCAACGGAGGAGGCTAAGTTCACTGGAGCATGTTGATCTCATCTCACTGGGGCTATAAGAGGAGTGTGACTCTGACTTGTCCTGGGGAGTCTGATCTGGACTAAGTGGTGGTTTAGTTATCAGTTACCTGCTCCACGTCCTCTCAGGTAAGACAAACAGAACAGTCTGTGGTATTTGGTGGTACTCTATTAGAGCGCAGGGTCGATTCTGTGTGTGTGCTCCAGCTTCCCAATGTTTTCATTTTCCTTTTGTTTATATCACAGTATCTCATACACGCATGATATTTCGGTGTGTTCGTGTGTCTTCCACACGTGTCTATCAACTCTCCCCTCGCAGGCAGGATGTCTAATGTGATGGTCAGAGGGCTGCTCTACTTGTCTCTGACGGCGGTGGGGCTGCCGGGTAACGTGGCCGTGATTGCCGCCTTCCTGCTGGCATACCACCAGGAGCGCCGTCTCCTCCCCGCCGACGCCATCGTGCTCCATCTGGCCTGCGCCAACCTGCTGGTGGTGGGGGTCCGCTGCCTGCTGGAGGTCCTCGCCTCCTTCGGCCTGGCCAACGTCTTCAGCGACACGGGCTGCAAGGCGGTCATCTACGTGTACCGCACGTCCCGCTCGCTCTCCATCTGGCTCACCTTCGTCCTGAGCGCCTACCAGTGCCTCAGCATCGCCCCGCCGGGCTCCCGCTGGGCGTCGGTCCGCGACCACCTCGCCCGCCACCTGGCGCTGACCTTTGTCGCCGTGTGGGTCATCAACACGGTCATGAGCTCGCCGTCCGTCATGTTCGCCCAGGGCTCCCACAACAAATCCACCGCCATGCAGTACAGCATCAACGTGGAGTTCTGCTTCGTGCGTTTCCCCTCCATCGACGCCCGCGACGCCGTCGGCGCCGCCCAGGTGACCAGGGATGCCGTGCCCATGATCCTTATGACCCTGGCCAGCCTCATCATCCTGGTGTTCCTCTACCGCCACAGCCAGCAGGTCAAAGGGCTCCGCGGCGGCAGCAGCGGCGGGGGAGGGGCAGAGCAGCGAGCCGCCAAGGCCGTGGTCACCCTGGTTACCGTGTACGTGCTGTTCTACGGGGTGGACAACGGGCTGTGGGTGTACACTCTGACGGTGAAGCAGACCATGACCTCCTCGCTCATCTCCGACCTGCGCATTTTCTTCTCCTCGCTGTACGCGGCGCTCAGCCCCATGGTCATCATTGCCTCCAACAGGAAGGTGAAAAACCAACTGAACTGCCGGGCCCAGGAGAAGGCCACGCTGGAGAAAGCCACCACGCTCTCCACCATGTGAAGGCCCAGTCGGAGTGCGCTTGCTTCCCGCAGATGTAGGTGGGTGTGGCTTAGTGGTAGTGAATTTGACTGCAGATCAAGAGGTTGCAGGTTCAAATCTGCCTCTCGGCAAGTTGTTTTGGATTAAAAGCTTCTTCGAAATCAATACATTACATTGTTGAGGCCAGAGACACTGCTTTTTTTACCACGTCATGGTGAGCATTGACTTGACCATCACAAACTTGACAGTGGCTACTGAGGTAATACATGTACAGTGTCTGGGGTAACTGGATGCAGTATAACTGCTTTTGCTTCATTCGACACCTGCCTCATGGTATGAATCAGAGTATGAGAGTTTAAACATAGCTAAGCTTGAAGCTTAGCAGTGCAGGAAGAGGCAGTGATATCACAGACTGGGAATATTGTTTGTAGAACACCAACAATGTGGACTGGCTTGGACTGCCAGGGTTCGTATGATAATAATTGTAGGAGTGTTAATTCTTGAGGTATTGCTATAACTTCTTCAAGGTTGTTTTTCTCTCTTTAGACTCAAATAAGACAGAATGTGTGGCTACCTTAATGATGATGGATGTCAGACGGGCACAGCGTGAAATACATTCCTGAACCTGTTTTGCGATTCATGCGATGTGGCTAGGGAACACAATATATATTGCACACGTGATATTGTTGAGATGTTATTGTTATTGCTCTGTGCCTGGTAGCTGAGATGTTTTTTTCCACTCTGTGCCTGGAACATTGCACTTGTATCTTCCGCTGTACTTTCTATATTTACAATTTGTACGTCACTTTGGATAAAAGCGTCTGCTAAATGAGCAACATGTCAAATGTTGAATGTATTCAGACGTATTAGAGAAGGCTGTTAGACTTGAATCATGAGAGATACCGTAAGGACACGTATGTCTTCGATAATAACTTTTGTTCATTATTCTCCATCATCTTAATTGTCTGGAAAGGTTATAATTGGATGACTGAACTGCTTGCTGCATCTGTCAGAAGACTTAAGAGTCATCTCTGGTTATAATTAATGCCTTGACTAGAGAATGTGAAATGTCTTGTTGCTAATGAGGACGGTTAATTGCTCTTTAGAGACTGAGGTAGGTAGGGGTTGAAAACTCTTCTTTCATCTGAGAAGAAAGTCAAAAGCTGTTCCAGAGATTTCTCTCCCCTGGTGCAGAGAGCGGCATCAATGGAAACACTGTGGTATCAATGCGATGTCTTGAGTTTGGCTAAATAATGTTCAAGTATCAGGTCTGAGGAAAGGATGATGGGAATACTGTTAATAGTGATGACTTATGTGTGGAGAAAACCGTGTCAAGAAGCTCATTGTTAACAATGGATAAATATGAAGCAGTTATAGGATGTGATTGTTTACTCAGATTTAGTTGTGCCTTTGGAAAGCGAGACATGGGTAGGATGATGGGGGGGGGGGATGTTGGAGATGTGTGTGTGTGTGTGGGGGGGGGGTTCTTAACATGGAAGGGAGGTGTGTTGGGGTTAAAAGGTCAACTTGTCAGTTGATATTCAGTGGAGGTCAATGTGATTGATCAATCAATAAATCAATCAATAAATCAATCAGTCAGTCTGTCAGTCAGTCTGACACTCAGCCCTTCCTCCATGTTTTTTTTAAGACCTTACAAGAGCCCTAGCAGCCATAAATAAAACTAAACTTAAATAAACATTTCTATTTGCATATCTGCAACGGTTTTCACAAATCTCTCATGAAATATAAAAAAAAAAATATGGATATTGCATTATAGATGAACACTGAACTGTATAACTTGATTTGTGATTTATGTTCATGAATTCTTACATAAAGCTGAATATTCTACATATGGTGAACACAACAGAGTTAACTGAATCATAGATTTCTTGAATAACTGATGCTGCTGTGTTTTTGCCTCCTGATGATGAATTCCATGCTTCTTACTCTTCACACCACTGAAATCTGATTGGCTCATGACACAGACTCCGGTGGAATGAAGGATAGAACGCATGGATGAGCCAATCAGGCTGTAGATGACACCATCTTCTGCCATTCCCACCTCAAGCTCCTTGCTCCCTGTCAGGAAACCAAAAAAAACCCATAAAAGTCAGAATGGAGCAAAATGTCAAAACACTCAAGTTTAACACACAGGAAAAAACTGGGCGTAGATGAATGTGTCTCTACACCTTTACGTGTGTGTGTGTCTGTTCCTGTGTAAAGGGTGTGTCAGCCTCTCTGTACAAGACAGGACCTGCTCCAGCTGTGTCAGGTCCCTCCAGGGACCTCCTATCCCAGGTGACTGCCTCGGCCGAGGCAGGAGTGCAGAGGCCAGATCCCCCATCTCACTCGCCTCCCCCTCGGGCTACCGCTACAGCTTCACTACCCTCTCCCTCTCCTCCCCCTCCCCCCCTTCCCCTCCTACACCGCCACCTACCCCAACCTCACCTCAAAACTTTCCTCAGAAACACCTGTACATTGAACTACTGTACCTTACACATACATGAAAGTATGTAAAAAAGGTTTAACTGATCTTTTGAGGTGAAATACATACCCTCTTCTGGAGATGTCCATCCACAGTCTTGTTTCCGCCTGGATCCACATCTGCGAACACAACAATGCAAAACATAGGAAACAGACAAACAAAACGGAAACAACTAAGAACTGACAACTTCAGCACACGGTTCAACACTGATGAAGGTGGATTAGCTCCACACCTAACAGCTCCATAAACCACAAAAGATAAGACTAAGCACAAAAGCAAACAAAAGATATCAAGCTTTTCTCTGATATAACGGAGTAATCCAGACAAGTTGTTCTCTGCTGTGTCTGCTGTCACTCTATTGACCTGTCCCAGGTACACGCAATTTAGCCTCTCCCATTGACCAATGACAACGCAGCGTTGAAGAAGCCCCACCCACCTCCACCCTGGAGAAGGTTTACGCCCAAATATAGTCCTCCAGCCCAAGAACACGGTGACACATCAAAACTCATGAACAAACCCCTAAACATGGCCCAACCAGTCCTTCCCACACACACCACCATTAACTCACCTACAGAAGAACTGATGAGTACTGATTTGAAAAAATGTTAAGTCAGCCTAGTGTGCACTTGTTTGTTGGTTAATTTGTCAGACGTTTCCAAGAGTTCAGCTATGGGTGTCTGTGATGTAGCTTTATAAGGCAGGGTTTTCCATGGTGAATGGAACGGTTGGACATAACGACCCCTCTCCTACTGAACCTCCCTCTTCCGTCTTACTGAGCCGAGTCTGACTCAACACGTTAGCTGAATAACTTGTTCTCTCTATGGGCAAATGCCAAAACTGGAGGATAAAACCTGCAGTTTTTTGCAGATACAAGACTGCCTTTCGCAGCCCTGTTATTACAGCTCAGCTAATTTACTAAAGTTTGTTCATTCGTTTTCTTTCTGTGTAACATGGGCATGTGATACACTGGTACAGAAGATTTCAACTTTATTGTTGTTTGCATCTAGTAGTTTCAAGTTTTATTGTCAGGTGCACAGAACAACACAAGGTCAGACGGGCACTGAAATTCTTGGGACAAGACAACGCAAGCAACCTAGAATAAGATAACATACAAGCACTAAGAACATGGATTACATCTATGATAGTATCCACTAAAGATACAGATTTGTGCAACAAACCAATGTCAAGATCTACATGGGGTGAAATACATTGATTGGTGCAATGAGTAAACAAACAAGATGTAAGTCAGACAGAAGCCAGTTCTGCATTCATCCACCCAGTTTCACAGAAGAGGAGGACATTGTTCCAACCTGCCCGGAATGTTGCTGTGCTGTCTGGAGCTGGTGGAGGACTCGGACCACAGCCTCCTTCCACAGCCATAAAGAGCCCTGTGACAAACACATTTCGGGCCCGATCTTGCACCCAGCGCAATTAACTTAGTCAACGACGCAAGTGTCATTCCTAGTTTGCACTCGACGCAAAGCCGACTTTTCCCTCCACAGACGCACGTCGAAATGACTTTGCTCTCCCGTGGGCGGTTCAGCGAAAAAGGAGGCCTGTTCCGGCGCAAACGTTCCTTGGTGCTATTTCGCAGTTTCCGAAAAACAATTCCGCCACTGACCAGGAAAAACGTGATCTAAAGTCAATGGCGTATTATTTAGATGCTATTTTAAGGGTGCAAGCTAGGTCCGTGCGCACTACTGGCGAGGTCACGTTCTTCTTTCTGCGAAACTACGTTACATTCTTTTGATTTATGGCGTGTTACATTTCTTCAATGATTATAAAAAGATTTTCATGAGAAATCTCTATGTATTTGAACTTGATTTGTAACAGTTGTGGCAATTTCCTCCCACGCCTGTTTAACCAAAGCTAATTTGGGTGGGTTTCTTCTCCCATCTCCATCAGCATCAGAATTCGGTTTATTCGCAATGTAGCCTATGTTACACAAACACGGAATTCACTGTGGCAGGAAGGCGCAAACATACAGGGCCTACCGGTCTTAAATTAAGTAAAAAAAAGTACAATAGTTATAATATTAAACAACTAATAATAAAAAAAACTAATTCTAAGAACTAAACAATTGAAAAATTTAACAATTAAAAAATTAAAATATATATAAGAATTTGAATGAGCAGCATGAGCGGGCAATTTGGTGTAATGAGACAACTGCTCTGCCATACAATGTCATTTCTCTATCTTTTACAGCCCTGACGAGAACTTCGGTCTCCTCGGCTGTGAACCGTTCCTGGCGTGCGCCTGGCAAATCCGCCGTTATAATAGCAATCCGCCACGGAACAAGCGCTGCTCTTAAAGGGAATGTGCGATGACGCTCTGATTGGTTTATTGCACGTTACGCCCAAACCACAGCCATTAGTAATGTAGCAACTTCGGACCTACCCATTTTAGATTTGCGCCAGGCGCAAAGTCATTTATCCCGCCAGCAAAATAGCAACCGATCCGGAGTCCCACCCACAAAGTAACTTGCGCTTTGATACTTGCGTTACAGATCGTTAAAATAGGGCCCTTAGTCTTCAGCAAACAGCTCATGAGACACCGGATCGAAAAGTCACATGAATCCACTGCTTTCATCTTGGAAGTTGGACCACTGATTAAAGAGGGACCGAGAGAGGGGGAGAGAGACAGAGGTTGGAGACGGGGAGAGAGAGAGATTGGAGGCAGAGACCAAAATTACAGCGTGTTTCTTTGTGCATCTGCCCGTGTGGTTATGTGGTCATGTGATGTGTGTTTGTGTGTCGATATTGTGTGTGTGCGTGCGTTTGTACGTGTGGATGTATGCAGGTCTATCAGCGTGTGTGTGTGCATATGGGATTGTGTGTGTGTTAGAGGACCCCAAGGACACGGTATATGGCCGGCCGCCTCCCTGCCTGCACCAGTCTCTTTCTGGTGAAATATGTGCTGCTGTGTCTGGGCATGTAGCACATTCAAGCCTACCTGCCTGCAATCCTCCCAGCAGGACGTAACACCTGAGCAGTGCATGGAGGTTTCACTCCTAGACCGTAAATTGCTCAATGTATTATACACACAGGCACAGCAGACAGCATAGGTGGAATGCTGTGATAGGCAGCGTGGAATCACACCGTCGCCAATGCTCGTCTCACTTGTAACTCACCGTGAGCCTTCATCTGGTCTGAGCCCCTCCACGTGTACAAATAAGATGGTAGGTTGTGAGCATGACGATGCCACTGTATCACTAGTTCTGTCGGGTGTCGATGTGAAGCTTGGAATTTGTGAGCGGAAAGAAAAATCAATATCCGGGAGGGGTGATCTACACTGGGGTGTCGGTTGGAGGAGATTAATTTCATGGATGAGCCAATCCACGGTTTACCCAGGGGACATCTGCATCTTTCACTGAGATTGAAGATGTTAATCTGGGTTCATGATCCTTTTTAAGGGCTGGGGGCCAGGAGTTGGGAGGGTTGGAGGGGATAGGGGGGCTGGGGGGTCAGGGGGGCTGGGGGGTCAGGGGGGCTGGGGGGTCAGGGGGGGGTCTGCAGCAAGATCCAGCACTGAAGGGAATGGTTTTAAGTATGATTTTTTTTTTTTTACAAAGTGTAAAAGCAAAAAAAAAGCCTGGTTTAGACATTAGACGAGTGACAAATTTCTAAAACCTTATAAAATGGTCAATTTAAAGAAGGGTTACAGTAAAACTTTACTCTGTATGTGATCCACAAGATGGAACAGCTTTGACATCAGACAAGGCAAGGGAAAAACATATGTACCATCTGTTCATATTACTGTCAATGAATGGGCTCAAGCATGACCTCATTGTTATTTGACAGCGTTACTATTCTTCCACAACTGCAGAATTGCAGCTTCTGTATGTTGGACAATGGTACTTGAAACCGCACGTTCACTAATCAAATCAGTGAGGTTAGGTCAGGTTGTCTTCTATCCTTCCCTCTCTTCTCTCTGTTAATACACCACCCAGGTGGAATTTTCCACCCTTCAGTTCCTCAAACTGCTGAGGAATGCAGGCATGTCAGAGCACGAGACGCTAGGAGATTCCTGCGTTGCGGAAACTCCGGGCGCTTCTCCCGCGCGCTAGGATAACATCATACTCATGTTCACCATCTACTTCACCATCAGAGTCTCTAGTTTCCTGGGGAGCGTGTCATTCCCTCTCTGTTCCTAAGGGAACCAACAAAGCACTCGTACACTAAAAGAGTTTACATGGTTAGGCCGTGTCAAAAGGTCTAGCGTACTAAAAGGGATGTCAAAAGCACTGGTACACTCAAAGAGTTCCGAATAGTACATCAAAAGCACTAGTGCACTAAAAGAGTTGAAAGGAGTGGGCCATGTTCAACAAATCATCATAGCTTTTTTGGTCTGAATTCACTGCTGTGTCCCACCAGGAAGTCAAACACTATAGTCTAATTAAACTACATCCACTCTGCTGCTCTGCTCCTCATTGGCATGCAATTTTGAGGTCTAGGAATTAAAAGGACATGCTTCGTGTTTTATGTTCTATGTTTTATGTTCTCCCCAGTAATCTCCCGAAGAAACACTGCTCTGAAATTGAACGAGATGGAGAACGGGAGGAAAGCTGTTGCTCCGCCGCACTCATCGTACTGACATTCAGCGCTGGGACATGCGTTTATTATGGGATGGTGCCATTAACCAGCCACAAATGCCATCTGTGCCTCAGCAAAGCACCTCGACTTGTAAAGTTATACAACGCACACAGACGTGTGCAGACACAACATGCCCTGGTTGGAAGCAGAGGTGGCACCACAAGTCCAAAAGTGGTGGAAATTTGGGACATTTCGGGTGCCTTTCTTCGGGACCAGTCTATACTTTAATGAACAAGTCAACTTGTGTGTCCTATTTGTATTCTTTGTTGATTGACAATGGATAATTGTAAACATTCACATTTCAGTAACTTAGTAGACACTTACACACAAGGCATGTAAAAAATTGTTGTACAGTACATGCTTGATTTATGATTGGATTTTTTCTCTTTGGGTCATGTGATTCAAAAACCTATTCAAAGTACCACAAACATTTGTCATAATTCTAAATAATCACAGCCAAAAACAGCAACTGCTAAACAAAAAGTCTGTACTACAGTAAACTATAAAAACCGCACCAGTGATAATATGTAAATACTAATTTTTAGCTCTGTATCGAAAGCAGAGGACTTAAAAAATAATTGAAAGGCAAAGACATGAATAACGTAAAACTTGCTTTAATATTATAACACTTCATGTAAAGATTTAATGTATATACATTTCATACAGTTCTCTTCTACAAAATAGGTGGTTGTTTGAAAGAGAGCCATTTAACAAAGTCTCTCAATGGTGTTTTTTGTATGTATCATGGAAGATAGCAGTGATATATGAGAGGCCGTATGGGCCATAATTCATACTTGGTCTCACATACACGCCATGACCTCACATATATACCATTATACTCTTGCACAAACTACTTGGTCTCACATACAACACCATAATCTCACATATACAGTATACCATAACCTCACTATAACACTATAACCTCACATATATATCATTATACTCTCACATACAACACCATTATACTCTCACATTATACTCTCACATTATACACATTATACTCTCATTATACTCTCACATACAACACCATTATACTCTCACATACAACACCATAACCTGACATATATATCAGTTGGATTGAAAAGGAAAGGCACTGCTAGGTTACCTGGAGCAACACGGCACAATTAAAAAACAAGCAGTAGAACTTAACAACACTTAAAAGATAACTTTTACAGTTTTTGTTAGCAAGTTTAGCAGGGTAGACATGATTTTTCAATTGATTTACCTTCTTTTGCAAGGCCCCAGTACAGCATACTACATGATCAAATTACCCACTGTTTATCTCTTGGAATGAGTTGGCAAAGAATAGCTGTATGCTTTGGAATCAGCAGGAGGACACTTTACCAACAGAGAGCAACTTAAAATTGGACCACTGACCCGGTGCCGGTCCTAGCACATTCGGTGCCCTAGGCGAGATGTATGAACAGCACCCCCCCACCCCACCCCCCGGGAACGCAAATCGGGATGCCGCCCCCCAACCGCAACACAGATATGTGACTTGGAGCCCTCTGCTGGTGGTGCGGGACTGTTAATTAATGGATGAACTTTGGAATTTGCCGCCACCCTCTTGATGCCGCCCGAGGCGCCTGCCTATGTTGCCTATGCCTAGGAACGACCCTGCACTGACCTATACAGAAATGTCAGACTAGGTCTTGACTGACATTACTAGAGAGATCCTTCAAACCACCCCAAATGCAGGAGAAAGGTAGCACTTGCTTTACATCACTGTGCCTTGAACCTTT
This sequence comes from Hypomesus nipponensis, assembly GCF_054491055.1. NCBI lineage: Eukaryota > Metazoa > Chordata > Actinopteri > Osmeriformes > Osmeridae > Hypomesus > Hypomesus nipponensis. Next base: position 18,052,098 of record NC_140369.1, read on the forward strand.
AAAGAAAAAACACAGGTGTGTGTCATATCCCTGGGCTGGACCTGCCCTTTTCATTTTCTATTTGTCTGTCAGTCCCTTTGGATTTTCAATTACAGGCTCCTGCATTCCTGTCCACAAGCTCCGTGTTAACTACTCACATCTGCGGATCATTACCTCATCTGGATATTAACCCCGGTTCCACATCCACCCTTCGCCAATTGGGAGGGCACTGGCCACCATAGATGACCATGATGTGCTGCCACAGGATTCTGTGGGAAAACCCTTCCCAAAGTACTTATTGTACAGTAGGCAACCAATGGGAGGGAAAAGGTGAAGAGAGACTGGGTAACTTACAGCAAATCTTCTAATGCTCTGTATTGCATACCATGTGTACTTTTCTCTCATGTACAAAAAAAACCTTCTCTTAGTGCAATGAACAGCCAAAAGGGATATAAAATGTCTGATGTAAAGTGGCGTCGGATGTATGATAAATTCCCTGTCCATGAGAAGAATACGGCACACAGAGACTACTATTTGAAATGTAAGAACTTGCAACAGTCACTAATGGATAATCTTGCACCACCTCCAGCTGAACCTCACTAAAACAGAACTCCTCATCATCCCGGCCAAAGCCTCCATCTCCTATGATCTCTCAATCACCCTGGGATCTGCGACGGTGACCCCTCATCCTCTGCCAGGAACCTCGGGTTGACCATGGATGACGAACTCTCCTTAACAGCCCACATTGCTGCGGTCTCCCGGTCGTGTAGATTCACCCTCTACAACATCCGGAAGATCAGGGGATACCTGTCTGAGCATTCCACCCAGCTGCTAGTCCAAGCACTTGTCGTCTCCAAGTTGGACTACTGCAACTCACTGCTCGCCGTTCTCCCAGCACGCGCAACCCGCCCTCTCCAGAGGATTCAGAATGCGGCAGCCCGCCTGGTCTTCAACCTACCCAGACGCTCCCATGTTACCCCGCTCCTCATCTCCCTCCACTGGCTTCCCATCGCGGCCCACATCAGATTCAACACCCTGGTACTGGAGCGGTGAACGGGACTGCACCCGACGACATCAAGTCTATGCTCCAGCCTTACACCCCCACCCGCCACCTACGGTCTTCTACTGACAACCGTCTGGTGGTCCCACCGCTCAAGAGCACCCCGTCCCAACACAAGCTCTTCTCCTGTCTGGCCCCCCAATGGTGGAATCAACACCTCACTTTCATCAGAGACACTGACCAGGGCTCCAGAGTGCGACCGCGACCAAAATTTGTATGGGTGCCACTAAGAGTTTTCCTAGGTCGCACCGGTGCACCTAACCTCCTCGCGTCCGCTGCCTCTCAAGGAACGATGCGTTCTTTTTTTCTTCTTTGACGGAACTCACACTCATGGTTGGATCATATCATGGTCTAAACTAATCAGAGACAGAGATGGGGCGGGTCTTTGCCTCTGATTGGCTGTGGTCCAGATATTTCTGTAGGCCTACACTGCTCCGTGCTGTGTGATTGAAATTACGACCTGAGCACCTGAGAATCAGTTATGGCAGACCTGGGCATTGTACTGCCCGCGGGCCACAACCGGCCCACAGGCTGTCCCAATCCGGCCCGCGTGAGGTAAATTAAAAATACAAAATAAATAAATGTGTTGAGCGGTAGTAAATATGTAGTCCTGAAAGACTAGGGATCAGGCAATTTACATATGTGCGCTGGCGCAACCTCACCGACAGGAGAGTTAGCTGTTGGTTAGCCCTCGAAAATGAAAAACGAAAGGTTGATACAGAATGTAGAAGTTTTAACAAGACATGGACTTCTAAGTATCCTTTTACTTAGGTCAAAGTCAAAGCTGTGTTCTTAGTTTTGGAGAACAGGTCGCTGTGTTGAAGGATTACAATTTGAATCGGCATGAAGGGACTAAAGAAAATGAATAACGCAGACATAATAATAACTTGACTGATGCAGAGTGGGCGCGGGCTGATGGTTTGCTCGTTAAATTGCAGACCCTGATCATCACCTGTCAGCTGTCCTTCGCATATCTACGTCAGACATTCAGCCAGATTTCTATGCACTTGTTCAAGCCCACTGGATTCCTTGCACAGAACAAAATGAACTGAAAAAAACGTATTGCTTTTGTATAAAGTTGATCAATTGCATATCTTTAACATAGCCTACTGCAAAACAACTTTTCAGTGTTTGTGAAGATTAACTAGTTACAACTAAAATGAAACACTGATGTAATGATTATTTTAGTTTTTACTGTTACTTCGATAGTCTTTTCCTAGTTGGCCAACATGTAAAATATTTATATAAATATTTACAGAATATCTTTATTCTTCTGATAACCAGTAGCAGCTAATCAAAATATATACTTTACTGCTTTTTACAATGGAGGAAAATGAATAGTGAGAATTAATTAAGAGAATTAAGTTCAAGTTATTGTTGATGCGGCCCTCCAACACATTTCAGGTTTCTCATGTGGCCCCTTGTCAAAATTAATTGCCCACCCCTGAGTTACGGAGCTGGGCCATGGAGCTTACCCATGGAGCTGGGATTTTGATGCTAGGGAGAGTGTGGCAAAGTTGGTTAAGCCAAAGCCAAAGGGCAAGAAAGCCAAATTACAGGTGTTGGCCATATCAAGGGCATGCGACAGCAAGGGGAGACCAGCTATAAGACTTTGAGCCATGAAATGTTAGGTCTCAGTTTGGCACCCTCCCTCCATATGGGTCACACAGAAATCACCAACACTGCACGCTCTGAAAGACGAAGGAAGAGGGAGCAAAGACAACACACTGAGCCATCTGAAGGCGGTGGAGAGCAAAACACGGAGGATGAGATACAAGAGGCTGGAGATGGTGAGCAACACACTGAGGAAGAGACCCACAACCAAGGCCAGACTTGGGCTTGACTGAGGTCCAGTCCATGGGCCCTGCCCAATAGGGGGCCAAGTACGTTTACGTTAATTTAATTTCTTATATACTAGTAGTATAATTGGATCAATTCACTGTTCTTATTGGTCCAGAGACTTTCTCAAAAGTTAAGAAATCCGTTTGTTGACCTCCTGAAAGTTTGCAGAGAAACAAATGATTTTCAGACCTAGCAAGCGGTAGCCTTGGAGACGCTGACAACATGCCAGATTCATCGTGTTTGAGTTGGGAGTTAATTACTAAAATATGTTGTTTTAGTATATAAGAAACCAAAGCGTATTGGTCTAACTGTAATAATTATAAGAAATATGGTCTGCAAACGCTTAGTCACTTCCCGTTTTAAAGAAGTATCTGTAGCAGACAGAAGACGAATTATGGTTGAAAGAAAAGTACAGTGCAAGTACAAACAGATAAACTAAGAACATTCTGAGGATATTCTTTGAATATCTACTTGAGAAAAACTTAACAAATGTAGAGGCAATCCCAGATGCTCAGGTTCCTGAAATTTGAGGGACTTCTACATTGCTTCAAAAAAGAAAAAAGGGGCAAACTACAAGGTGTCTTCCCTCAAATGTATCAGGGCAGGATTGAACTGCCACTTGAAGGAAACCCGAGGCATTGATATAATTGCAGACCCTAGATTCACACTGTCAAATTAGATGTTCCGTGGGGTTGCCAAACAGACCAGCAAAATGGGATTGGCTACTACAAGGACCTACCCAGTAATCTCTGGTGATGATTTAGCCAAGATAGCGATCTACTTCAAACAGCAGGGTGAGCATATCACCCCCAACATACTCCAGCAGACAGTGATGTTCATCTTGATGTACTACACTTGCAGAAGTTCAGTTGAAAGTTGAGAAACAACACATCTAGATCTTAATTTTGAGTCCGTAGATTTAGCAGAACAGTAAAAACCCCTGTTTTGAAGAGGTCGTGTAAACCTTCATGGAATGACCAACTACATTCCGAGTGTTCAACAATGGTGCAGGTCCAAGGTACATTGAGCAAGTCATCAATGAAGAGGATAAAAATCACAAAGAAGATAACACCTCACTGAAGGGAAAATCTTTGAACAACCAGTAGACAAAGGGATCCATAATGGAATTTCATGGGTGTTCAGCAGATCTTCCTTTATTACAATTTTCCCTTCCTTTCAGACAAAGGTATCTGCCCGGTTGCCAGATTCTAGCAGTACATTGCCAAACTTTACCCTGACACGGATGCACTGTGGCAAAAACCCAAGAAACATGCCATCTCTCCTGCTATGTATTTTTTTGGATTCTCTTTTGCTTCCTTTCATCTCCTCTCTCCTTCTCCCATTCATCTATTTTATTTTGTCCCCTCTGGCTTTGTCCATTTTCATTCTATCCTTTTTTGTTCTGCTTCACGTCAGCTGCTAGCTATTTTACTTCCTGGTTTTTCCGACCACGTCTTTTCCGTCTTTTGCCTGTCTATCATTCTACCCCTTCCTGTTCCACCTGCATTTGCTCTTGCTCCCGCCCCTTCGTACTCTATTGGCTCTCTCTCCCTCCGCATGCCCCGCTCGCGGTCCCTTTCATCCTGGCTCTTGCACGCTGTGGCCAACTGACTGCTACTACCTGCGCTTGTTGCTAATCTCTGTCCAAATTGTTTAATTCTTGCTTGGATTAATTTCCAATTTTAGCGTTCTCTGCCTCCCCTGGCTTACCTGTCCACTCTATATATTTTTGCCATTTTCCGTCTCACTTCGAACAATTTTTCCACCATCTACTACCCTTTTTTTTAATCTGTTTTTTGTTCCACCATTACTGCTCTCCACAACCTACACCGCTGTTTGTAGACGTCCTCTACACCTTCCAGTCTCCATTTCTCTACTCCTCCTTCCACACCTGGATCCCCGTTATGTCTCATCCCTCCTACTGCCCCCGGGATGAATCCCACCGCTCCTCCCGTCCACACCAATCCCCCGGATCCTACCCACGCACCTGGGTGGCACCACTCCTCCCCGCCACTCTCCTTCCCGCCCGCTCTGATTACAATCAGCACCAGGAGAAGCCCCTAGCAGCAGGCTTCAAACGATGATGGTCAGATGATCAACAGTAACGTAATCAACCACGTCACCAAAGAGCGCTTCGGTTGAATTTGTTTTCAACAAACAACATATTAGCAACACGACGTTGGCATTTGATCGAAACTGACCTCCAGACGATGTCTGGACGCTGAATCCGAACTGCACCAACTGGCCGTTCTACAGATACTTCCTCTCAACTACTACATTTATTTAGTTCGGATCTCTCAGACAGCAAATATTTCACTATCTATAACCAATCTGAAATGTCACTTAATGAACATATAAAGGGCTATTAGCAGTATCTAGCCACTTGATTCAACCTGGATTTTCTGTGTGTTGGTATTATAATGAAGAGACACAATTCAAGTTAATGATCTTTTATTTTCAGACTGGATTTTGATGCCATCCATGGTTTTTACTGCATAGAGAACATTTTGGCACGCGCCAAAGGCGTTTTCCCGATCGCCAAAGTCAAGAAAAAGTCTGTGAAAAAAAAAATCTATATACAAAGTGTACCTAGATGCAGTTGGTGAAGTTTCTTTGCAAGTGTAACTTTTAAAACAAAGCCTACATTTAGCCTGGCAGTAATTTGAACAAACAACATTTTTATCCCTGAAGATATATAGTTAGATAGATGAATAGTTCTTAAAAATGACTTGAATACATTTCATACATTACATTTTGTTTTGTTTTCAGTTTGATGATGAAGAGAGTAGGCCTTGCAGCCTTCTTTCAAAAGAAGATAAGGAGAGAGGATGAGGGAGAAAGGTGAGTGGTTGGCTATATTGGCCATTCACTTCATTGCCAATTGGCTATGTTCCTAAATAAAGAGTAAATGAAGGATAAGTGCTTCAATGTTTCCCACAGGCCTAATTTCTCTCTTTCTCTCTCATAACATTGTAGTGCTAGGTCAGGAGAGGGACAGGTACAGGGACAGGGAGGAGAAGGAAAGCTGATGAGAGAGGAGCTAGGAGTAGCAGCTGGACAGCAGGCAGGAAGGAAGGAGAGCACCAGACCTGAGACTGAGCTGTTGAAAATTGAATTAGATGTACTAAGATGGTATTATTTTTTCGGAAGTCAAAGGAACAGATCAGGGGGCATAGGGTCAGTGGGTTCGACCCAGTGTGGCTTAAAACCCATTCCTGGCTGCGCCACACTGACCTGGGCATGACCTGTGTGTAGTTTGCACAAAGCACAGCACCAGTGTTGCATGGGTAAGGCAGCCCAGCAAGTTATAGGCTGGATTCTCTTGTCAGCCATAACAAGTCGACAGTCCACAGGCAAGCAGTGGCAAAAGAAAAAGTGCTTGCAAGTAATAAGGAATTTCAGAGCAACATCATTTATAATAATATAATATATAACAACTGAATATGATGTCTGAAACAAACTTTTTTTTATCTAGGCAGAACACTGAAGACAACCATGGCTGCATCAGGCAGACAGAAATACAACTATAAATCAAGCTCCGATTGCAGAGCTGGCAATGGTCAATCCTGGGCGGTTTAAGGCTATGCGAGCCAGCTTCAAGAAAAGTGACAGCCTACAATAGTTTGCTGTCAAGTGTATGGCCGAGTGTTTCAAGAAGCCTCATGCTGTCCTCATCAGTGCCCTGAAGAATTTCTGACCTTCTCGACATTGGGAAAAAATACATATATTTTTATATGTTCACAGCATGGCTACAAAACTCATTAACCTATTTAGCGTTTTAGTTAATTTTTATTACAATGCTAGTGTACTGTATGTTACTGTTACAATTTGAGTGATAGTTTTTTCAGTATTGATTGATAAGTTTGTTGCCAAGTGTAAGAATGAATCCCAATACTCCTCCTTAACCCTTACTTTTGCGCGTTCACCTGAGAGCCAGTGGTGTCCCAATTCTCTTTTTGAGCTAGGGGTAGGGCTAAGATGAAGGGGTACACCCCTTAAAACCAAATAAGATCGCAAACTTACTTGAAATCTAGGGCTATGTGAATTACATTTACATGTATTCATTTAGCAGACGCTTTTATCCAAAGCGACTTCCAAGAGAGAGCTTTACAAAGTGCATAGGTCACTGATAATAACAACAAGATAACCCCCAAAGCATTGCGGGTAGCCAAAACAAGAAGTACACATTGTAAACAACCAAAAAATAAGTGCTAAAGGGAGGAAACCATAAGAGCATGTAGTTAAACAAGTTACAATTAAACAACATTAAACTCTAAGTGCAAGTGTACTTGTAGGAAAGTAATACAAATAGGATTAACTAAAATAGAAAACAGTTTAAATCAGCTACCCACTGACAGTTTGCCTCCCCAGCAGACCTGGTAGGATCTTCCCGACAGGTAGGATGAGATCCGCTGGAGTGCAGCGCCGGTGATGCCCATCTCAGAAAGTCTGGAGAGTAGGATCTGGTGGTTAACCGTATCAAACGCTGCAGAAAGGTCCAGCAGAATGATGACGGATGACCTCGAAGCCGCTCCGGCAGACTGTAGGGCAGTGGTGAATACCCAGGACTTGGTTTACACTTATCGAAATTTCTAGCCACTGGGGGACCAAAGGCAGGATAAGGGAACTCAAATAACCTCCTAAAGTGAAGTTTTCATGTTGTGTGACTTATAATGGTTTATTTGGGATGTCAGTGCTTCTATACTAGCCAGTTCCAGAGCTGTGTTTGGGGTTTTTAACCTGTTAATTAGTAGCGTCACAAGAAAACGGGCCCGTCACACGATTCTGAACATTCTAACTGACTATTTTTCGATAAATAAAAACTATATGGCAAAAGCTATATTATGGATTTTAAAATGTACGATTAGGAGGCTAACAAGTAGCACTAGCAGGTAGTAGCGTAGCTACGAGTATTGTGTTAGGTAACGGAAGCTAACTAAAGCTAGCTAGCTTCCGTGTAAAAAATAACTCACTCTGGTGGAAGCGTCGGAAATATTTAGAACTCACGTGTTAACGGGTAAAACGGCTTGTAGAAATCTTCTGGGTGCCTCCAAGGCTCTGGCAGAGGTCCATTTTGAAGGTAACCAGGCAATGGTCTGATAATATAGGATTGTGGGGGTGGACAATGACGTCGCAAATCTTAATTCCCCGTGTGAGAACTAAATCCAATGCATGCGAGTGAAGGTAGGTAGGTTTGGAAACCACCTGTGTGAGACCTGTGGAATCCATTAGAGTAGAAAAGGCCTTACTTACAGGATATTTGGGGTCATCCACGTGAATGTTAAAATCACCCATAATTAAGGTGTTATCAGTATATGTCCCGAGATCAGCACTAAAATCAGCAAATTCCTCCAGGAAGAGGGAGTACGGGCCAGGGGGCCAGTATAAAGTAACTATACAAAAAGAGGGAGGAGGGGCAGGAGTAATAACATTACTCCTCTTTAATATAGTTGGTAGTTTCATGCAAATTATTTCTAATGTTTTAAAGGTGTTCACAGATTTTAGGCTGAGGTTTAAGCTGGCTTCATATATCATAGCAACATCACATTTCTTAGAGACACGAGAAATGTGTGAGTACGCAAAATCCGGAGGCGATGTTTCATTCAGGGAGGAATATTCGTCAGGTTTTAACCAGGTTTTGGTGAGTTCAATCAGGTCCAGGCTGCATTTGATCAAATCATTAATTAAAACTGCCTTTGTGGATAGGGATCTGATGTTTAGGAGCCCAACATTCCAATATGGGTTTTTGGCAAATATAGACGTAGATAATCCTTCTGAAATGGTGGCACTGTTATCAGAAAACTTAGTAGGAAGAGCATTTGGGGAGCAAGGCTGTATACATGTTCAATTGGTATAATTCCTAATAATTGAAGGCCGAGATTTTGAAAAAGGGGCGGGGGACCGACACTGTCTCAATAGGAAAGACTACATTAGCAACCACACTGGCTAGACTGCAAGCTAAGCTAACGGGCCCCAAACAGCTCATAACATGCCTATCAACATACCTATCAGACTCTCTAAGAGACTGTGACCCGGCTTGTTCAAGTGAGTGTCAGGCCTGCTCTAAAGTAGCTTCAATATTCCTAGACAATAGAAAAGCACCTCTCCAGCTCGGATGGAGCCCGTCACGTTTCAACAAGCCAGGTTTGGCCCAGAAATGAGACCAATTATCTTCAAATCCTAAACCCTGTTCTGAGCAGATGTGAGCCAACCAGCGGTGGAGAGAGACAAGTCTGCTGTAGAACTCGTTATTCCCCCTAACAGGTAGTGGACCACAGACTCCCTATTAACAAATGATGTGTTCACGATCTGTGCATAATCAAGTGCTTTTTGAGTTATGTATTAACTGATGATGATTCATGCATTAGTTAAAGCATTAATGAATGCTAATTAATACATCCTTATTGTAAAGTGTTACCGGATGGTTGAAGGTCTAATGTACACAGCCTTTGATCTGAATACTTTGTGAATCATAAAGCCATTCAGTTCCTGGACTTGGAGGATGAGATGAAGCGCTTGCAATATCACATGATGTTGAAGCAAGAATTTCAATCTGTCGACACAGCAAATGACTCTAATCAAGCCCAGTCATCTGATGGCTCTGAGAGCAAAAGGTCAACCTTTTTCAAAATGAACCGCCCATTAAAAGTCAACAAGTCTTTGGTGGACATCTACCTGGATGCACAGACCATTACCAAAACTTACAAAGCTGTTTGTCAAATACAACACAGCACTCCCTTCGAGCGCTCCAGTAGAGGCTATTCAACATTGGTGGCCAGATCTTTAGGCCAAGGAAAAAAAGGTTGGGAAATTGTCAGAAATATTAATCTATCAAGCATTGCACAGTCAGTCGATGAACAAGTTTAAGAAAGTTTATTGCTTGTGGCCGGCCCACAAGGAGACAAAAACATAAAATGTTCCCAGGTTTTATAGCTGTTTTGTGGTTTTATAAGGCAAGGGGTAGTTATCAAGCCCCCACCCCTCAGCTTGAAGCAACGGCCCCGGTGGATGAAGGTGGTATTTCATTTCCGATTTTCTACCCAACTTGTCAGGTCGTTTTTATTATATTAACTCCAGTCAACATATCTAAAAACTATCTCCCCCAATAATTCTTTTTTCGATTCTCGAACCTGGCTCATACTACTAGCGTTTTCATAGAATTTTTTTTGTTTGAAACCAATCCGAAATGGGTAAACTAGCATCCCATTTATTTGCTTACATCAAGAAAAGTTGCCTGAAATGAGTTTGTGGATACGAACAGGGGACGAGCACAAAAGTGAACATCAGCGAACATCGAGCTGAATAAAAACAAGGAGAAGGGACTTGATAATGTACTGCCTTTATTGTAGCACGTTTTACAAATGGTTGCACACATACATGAATTATTTCCGTTATTTTAAAGCTGATTTAACCAATTTTGCAATGAACGCATATAATTCTCATACCTTGACAAATGTAATAATATCGTGGCATGTTACGGCGTCATTATAGATTGTTGACACGTTATTCTGGAGCAAAGACGAATATGTATAAATCATGTCTAATAGCCACAATATTGTTATGGTTGTTAAAACATTGTCAGTTAACACCACAACGATGGCATTAACCATAAGGAGGAAGCTAACAAGTAACACTAGCAGGTTGTAACATTGCTACGAGTATTACGCTAGGTTGCTAGGTAACGGAATCTAACTAAAGCTGGGTAGCTCTCCGTTTCGGAAAAATAACTCTGTCAGGAGCGTCGGAAATATTTAGAACTCGCGCAGCCAAGGGTTGAAAAATTAGTTAAGTCGTCCATTCTCACTTTCCACCTTAAAACTATGAAATGAACTGAACAATCGACGCGTTCAGAACTTAAATGATGAACTATGAACGAGAACGATTCATATTTACTTGCATGAACTGAACATTGAACGAGTTCATGAGAGGTATGAACGTGCACAGCACTGTCAGCGTGTCTTTTGACGGCATCTTGCAGAAAAGAGGCTTCACCTCTCACTATGGAATTGGTGTGTGTATTGACCTCCTCAGGACTGGTGGGACTATGAGGTCCTATCCTCATGTTGTCATGCTTGTGCCCTGAAGGACAATGCCAAGTTTGACAGCTGGAGAGACACACAATGACTGTGCTAAAAACTTTGCAGGAACTAGTAAGGCAATGGAGCAGGAGTCAGCAAAGTGGACACGGGCCAAGTCTGTGAATCGCCACCAGGTGCGGTACACTGAGGGGGCAACTCTGAACAACCAGGATTCAATAGATGGGATGAAGGCAGCAATATGGGTAAGTCTTCTCCACTGTATGTCCACCGATGACAACCCCTTGCACACCAGGTGCAATCCCGAGGAGAATCGGTAAAAAACCTGGTAGCCATAACCACCATGCTGGGAACTTTAACACGAGAGGTGGGGAAGCAGCTTATACAAGTATACAACCGCATGTCAAGTGACAGCCTGCTGCAGCGAATGCAGCATGGAGGCACTCAGAACGCAAACGAGTGCCTCAACTCTGTCATATGGGTGCAGTGTTAAAAAAAAGTATTTGTAGGGAAAAGCAGGGTTGACGCAGCAGCCAGTATTGCCATTTCTAATGTTAATGAAGGTGCCTCTGCCATGCTAACTGTGATAAAGAGGTTGTGGCTTCAGAGCACTTTCGTTACTGTGGATGCAATGAGGGAAACTCATCGTTTCAGAATTGCAAAAGCTGAGGCTGTTACAGTCAGCATGAAACATAGGCGCATGAGTCTGAGCACAGAAAAAAACCCTGAAAAGACAAGCAGGAAGTGGATGAGGGGGTTACATATGGAGCAGGCATGGAAAACTAGGCTTCAAACACAAATGGTTAGGCTAACTAGGCAAAGTTAAGCAGGATGGACAACCACCAAACAAGGGTGGAAGTTCTAGTAGCAGTGTGTGTCTGTGTGGGTGTATTTTACTACAGTTCTGTTCAGTTAACCAATAATCAGATTTCAGTTCAGGAAAAATATGCATATTTAATGAAATTACGGGTCTCTACTTTCTCTGCCAAAGCACCTAGTACAGCAATTATATTTCTGAGGTTTTTCACTGCTTCTTGTTGGAAGAGCCATTGTGTGTCCTTTAATTGCTAGTCAATGACAGAAAAAACAGCTGGTAAAAAAAAATAAAATACAAATGCATATTAAGTATTCACATATGTCAATTTATTTGAGGCATAGGTAATGTACCTTCACTTTCAGCTCACACATACCGAGAACTTCTGCAGTTGCTTTCCGAGAAGCAGAGCGGTTTGCACTGTTTCTGAAGTAAAAGTGCAGTTGTTTCAAATGGTCTCTGAATGTAGCCATGTAAGGCACCTCCTCAGATGCCGGCTCTAGAGCTGGCCTGTGCGCAGCACTGTGGACATTTAGGAGCCAAGCCATTCCACTGATAGCTGTTTTGCAACTCCATTTTGTCTTCCTGTTGAATACCTTTGTTTATTAATTTAACGAGAAACAAAATATTTAAAACAGTTGAATTATGTACAAAAAAGGTATGACACCTGTCATTACAGCAGGACCATCAGTTCCAAGGCCAATGCTTAAATGTGTGGGGATGCCCTTCTTGTGAATAATATTCCTTAGTGCTGCCACCATTGAATCTGCTTTCCCGTCAGTCAGGTAGATCAGATCCAGGAATTGGCAGAAGACCTTCACCTCATTGTCCAATTATCTAATAATGTCCATATGATACACTTTATACATCTCCATTTTCTGTATATTGAAATTTGATTGGTCAATGCAATGTTACACTTTGGGTAGACCTACCTCGTATGAATGTCTAGCTGTTTACCACAGAGACCTCTGTGGTCTCATCATCTCCAAGCCTATGGCTTGTGACTGAGAAATAGCCCTGAATATTGGCTTCTTGATGACAGTGGCCAGAATTTCCACCATTTCATCAACTATTCAGTGTGACCTATAGTTTGGTGCTTTTGCAAATCAAATTTTTTGGGGGGCAAAGGTTAAAATTCAAAGATACTTGACGATTAAATGCAGTATTTGTATTTTTGAATTTTATGCAAGAAAAATCCAATTAATTGTCAATATAGCCATTGCATAAGACAAAACAAAATATGCTAAAAGCAAAAGAAGCTTACATTGAGCTTGTAGGTGCAGTCCAAAAGATGAGCTGGTTGCAGCAAGGCTGAATAGTTGGTTTGGTAGGCTATTTCATGCTTTATTAGCCAGTACAAGCACTAGAATGCCCCCACCACAGCGTTATGCTCCAGGACAGCCGGAGGGCTCAAATGATGCAAGGACAGTGTTGCCTGAAATGACATGCATCATCAGCACTGAAGAGCCAAACATATTATTTATCAAATCATAATGGAATAAACCATTTGTACCTGCTGTCAAACTTGACTGGTACTCACAGGATATTCTGTGATGCTCAGACGCCATATGTTTGTCCAGTTTGTCCATTCTGTAGGACTGGCACGGAGACTATAAATCGCCGGGTCTGGTTTCCTCACACAACTGTTTATACTGTCTACAGATTCGACAGAACATTCCTAAATCCAATAAGAAATCAATGTTGTCTATCTATCGTATTTATTAACGCATGTATTTACTGATTTCCCTATGGAACCTGGATTGCCTGAATCCAGAAAAACTTTTGGTCCAGTACTTTTGATTTATTGAGTCTACACAAAGCCCTGTCGAGAACTAGCAATTTTCCCATTGCTGAATGACTTCTCTACAACCTGAAATCATTGTTACCACAGCAATCAAACAGGACTAATTAGAACCGCGCACTTCGCCATAACCCTCGTTTGTACGGTTTTGAAACTTAAGTCTATAATAAAATATTTTCACGTCAGATTTGCACGTTGTTGGGTTAGAACATGTGGGAACACGGATCCACTGGCGGGTTTGTGGAGAGGGAAGGCAGATCCGATAACATTTCTTTCCAGATTCAGGCAATCCAGGTTATGTGTGGAGGGGCCCTTACTTACTTACCAAGATCTTGGACCCGGAGCAGGAGACCTACTCTGGCTGCTACACACAGGAGAGTGTTGCCATCTTCACCACCTGGGAGCGTTTAAAAAACGTCAACATTTTGATGTGCTTTTCGGGCAACATGTTTTCCAATATATGCTCTCTGTCCGCTGTTGTGAGTGTGCTCACCTTTGTATGCGCGCACATGTCAGTGTGTGTGCGTGATACAGAGAGCAGAGGAGAAAGCTAAACGCACGACCATGTAGACAAAAAAGACATGCCGTCGTGTAAATAAGTAACATATGGCCATTTAGTTTGATCAATAAAGAGCAAGTTATAGACCTTTTATAGGAAAGGTAACCTCAAATGACTTATTTTGTGATATGGCGCTAAAAATCACTCGATCTTCCAGGGGGGCGTAGGGAAAGCACTGGCATAAGCGCCAGCCCAGAACCAGCACCGCCCAGCTTTGGTGGAAAAGGGGTAACAGACATCTGGGAGACCCTTCTCCACACACCATTTATCACTGCTTGATACCATGACTACCCAAGTCCCGACCCACCTAAACCACGGATCTACTGACTGACACACATCATCAGTTATGTTGCTGTAATTTCTTCAGTTGTGATTTAATAAAAAAAAAAAGTTTTGAAGTGTTTACTGGCATATGCTCACCATCTTTCAAATATTGCTAATGAACAACTTTTGGTCCAGCCAGGTGCCCTCTGTTGGCAGGCCAGTATTTTACAGTAATCTTGTCATTTGTAGACTACCTTTACGAATGAAATTGAATTTAACTAACATTATTACATGATGACTAAACAATGTATTATCTAATAACAGTACACAAATTTGTTCCACTTACCATATCTATCTCTGAGGAAGTCTGAGGTATCATAAATTGAGCAATTCCACTCTGAATCTTCTGTCCTTGCGCTGCCCTGACGTGGAAGTCCCTTACTGATTGTTATTTCAGGTTGGACCGGCCACCATGGGTGACAGAAAATATCCTGGAGCAAACTTTACAGTTAGTTTCCCATGACGAGACTGACCCACTCATTCTCCATCTGCCACTCACTTCTATATTTAGAAATCCTCTTTCTTTCAGAACCATGACTAATGATTTGTTTATACCCACATTAAGCTACATCAACTATTTATGTGTGGCAGTGAAGAAACCTTTACATTTATATTTACCTGTGTACAGTATTTACTTTGCTCTGTAACCCGGGGCAGGAACAATGATGGCTTAGCGGATGCGTGACTCATTTACAGTCTGGATGCGTAGTGTGTGGGTTTGCTGCGCAAGGCTATTATTGTGAGACTGACTGCCTGTGAGTAGTTTGGGATGGCAGGGGAGGTCACGGAAACACCCGCTTTTCATTGAGTATGGTACTGCAAAACGATCTGTGTATTCATGCCAGTCTCCAAAACACCATCAAGTCTCCCAACAACTCTGGAAAAAGTCGCTAGATTTGTCGCTAGTCGCTTTTGACAAAAGTCGCTAGGAGGGTTTGGAAAGTCGCTAAAATCGGCAACACTGTACGTGACTGTTTTGCTCTGTGAATCAGTGTACGTTCATATTGATAATTGTATGGGTATTTGGGTGCCTTTGTGATATTTTGCAAACATTAGCCCACATGACGCTCCTCGGGCCAACCAGAATATTTCCGCGTAACAACTCGTTCCCCCAATGGTTCAGGTGAACCCTGTCCCTTCTTAAATGGTCCTGGTACTGGCGGATGTTCCCGTTGGAGACAACCAACCCTGCCCAGGAAGCGGTCCTCTCTGGTGATAACCAGGCGCCCTGCGAGCTCAATGCCACAGGCACGGTCCCCCTTGCCTGGCTCCGGTACACTCTCCGCTGGATGATGTCCGAGAAGAAAATCATGGTGTAGGGCAGGGGTAGGCTACCCTGGTCCTAGAGAGCCGCTGTCCTGCATGTTTCCCTGCACCAGCACACCTGTTACAAATGAATGGTCATTACCTGGCTTCCACTGAGCTTGATAACGACCCATTCATTTGATTGATTCATTGGTTGACCAAGGACACAAGGGAAAGGGAAAAAGGCACCAGTTTTTATTCTGGGCACTACAATTGTCAACCCAGTAGACAGTGTGGTTAATGTCCCGGCCCTTTCGGTAGCGCCTCGCCCTGCAATCCCGTAGTGCCAGACAACAGAGATGGTCTTCTTTTGTTCATCTTTGCTTTTTCCCCCAACTTATGCAAAGCTTTTGTTGTATGCAACAATCCCTGGTGGTCAGCCTTCACTTACTGTTCCTGCAATAGATGTCTCACACTCCTCCTCTCCAAGTTTAGGAAAGCTAATATTTTTAGACTTCTCAGTCTTTCAGGGAGACTCGTAGGAGCAGTTGTTGTCATTATCAGTATAGTCGGCATGCATTAGTCAGACACTAATGCCCCTGAGGCGTGCTCCCTCCGGTAGTGGCTGACAGTTGGGTGAAGGGACTTGATATGGTCATGCAACAGCTTTTGGTCCATGTTATTGGCTGGTTCATGTCTCCCTCTCTGGTCCTTCGGAGGAGCAAGAAGATTTCTATTCTTTTAATCCATCAGTGAAAGGACCAGGCTGTTATTGGCTGGATGGGATCCTAAAGTGGCAAGAAAGTAGTGTTTGCACACTTGCTGTGGCACCAGACCTCCATCTTTCAGTCTGTAGATGAAAAATCTGCCCCGCCTACTGGATTTCCCATCATTTCCACACTTTTGCAGTTGGTGCATTATACTGTGAAACATGAATGAATATTACTCTTGAGTAAGGCATGCCCCAGTTTTTTCTCTGCCTTTCCTCTGAAAAATGCATATAACATTGTCTCCTGCACTTGGGACTACATAGTTTTAAAATCGGGGGTCTAGTGGGCTTTGTTGGAGGAGCAAGGAGTAGCTCTGGTGCTGTAAGTGGCAGAAGGTTTTCTGGAGCCAGAGGGGAGTTGGGTGTGACTGGAAGAAGAGTGGGGTCGGGGGTGTGGCTCTAGTGCAGTCAGTTGAAGGTTGGTATCTTCAGGAGCTGGGGCAAGGGTGGGGTCTGGTATGCCGTAAAACAGCTCATCAGATAAACTGATGACAGATATTGTCCAGAATTGTCCAAACATTCTCTTCTGCAGAGGGCATTTTGGCAGAATTTAACTGCATTTAACAAAAAATATCCCCACAAGAAAATGAAAAAAATACATGCACATTCATTTTTTTGGTGTATGAGCCATTACATATTGCTGGGTGACTGTCACCTATGGTTGTGATTTGTACATACATATAAATAAACAACTCACGAGTTAACCTACGCCCTGTTATAATTTTACTGTTTTGTGACTTTATTTATATGCACTGTTTAATCATTGTAGGCTACAATAACGTATGTTTTTATTCTGAACCAAAACTGCTCCAAGCTTTACAGTGTAGTAGAAGGATTGGATTGGCCAGTTGGATATGTGGTCAATTTATGACTAAATTACGTGAACAATTTTGTTTTGTTGCGCAGATGACATCAAACAAAAAAATGTTTTGCATGTAAGATAATAACATATTGTAGCCAATGTCTTAAATGTGCAATATTAATGCCAGAGTAGGATATAGACCAATTATTTGTTTGTAAACTTTTGGGATGCGTGCGTAATGTGGTTGCAGAAAATCGGGAAAGGATAGCATTTAAAATGGCAAAAGACTACACGGATAATACAAATATTTAGATTTAAAAAGACCAAAAAGGTCGAAGAAGCCTTTAGGAGAGAAAGCAATTACCCATTGATCTGTCACATCAAAGTTTTTGATTTGGGTCACAAAAGTCTTGAAATTTGAGTGAGAATGTCGCCCGGTACAGACCGCATAGTCGAGCGGCAACCATGTCTTCACGTCATGTCTCAAAGTTAATAATTTTACAGTTTTACAGTCAATTCTACATCTAAAGAGTTGAGCAGGGCAGCATTCAAGAGATATGGGAATTCTGCTTTCAGCCAGCTGGTCCGATTATTTTTCTGATTTGTTTAAACTGGCAATCAGAGTGAGACTGCGTCCCCATTACACTGTTTTGACATTGGCTTCAGTCAGACTCGCTCACTGGCAGTGTGCACAATGTTGTATTTCACTCCATTCTACACCAGAAACGTCAGGGAGGACTGCCTAATGTAGACACAAGCCTGATGAAGATAGCCAGCATCTCAGATTTCTTTAACCGAGCCTGTTCATTTGTCATTTGCCTGAGAAAGTGACCTCCATTAGCCAGGCTAGTTTTGCCCGATCACTTGGTCGGGCTATTTAAGGGTATCCAGGGTTAAGTGATTTTTGTGCATAGACAAGTGTAACATAAATGTATTTGTCCAAAGGCCAAGAACCTCAAAAAGTTAATATCAAGCCCTGCAATCCAGTGGCCAAGGATATATGATATCAGGGTTCCCGCGGGCCCTTAAAGGGGCAATTGACTGTTTTTTGGGGGTATTTCACACTGTTCCTTAAGGTCTCCAAATAGGGTATGTAACATGGGTTGGGTTGAAAATGGCCCGGGTGCTGTTCTATGCCCACTGACAGATCCTCTGAAATGTTCCCGGGAAAAAACACTAGCTTTTCTCCTTTTATGGTATGCTCATTAATATTTAGATGAGCTGCGCGCTGATTGGTTGTTTTTCAACGAGTGAAGCTGGGGAGCAAAAAACGCAACACGGCCAACAGCAGCACTCGCTGAAACACCGAAGTTAGAGACTTGAAATAAAAATGCGCAAATAAATCTATTGTATCTACACAACACTGTTTTCAACAGATTGACTATATATCATTTGAAATGATAACATTACTTGTTTCCACTTCTGTTGTTGAAGCAAACTGGATTGACTTGGGTGGGTAGAACGTTAGGCTACAGCTTAGCAACCAAACCATATCCTGATTCTACTCGGCTTCAGTTAGCTAGCTAGCTCTAAATAACTTGCTGAAAAATAACATGACCAAGATCTGGACAAACATGCATTGTGAATTGTAGATTTACATTACACAGGTTATTTATTTGAATGAAACAGTCAGGAACATGAATTAACGTTAGCCCCATTGCCAATAAACTAGGCTAAATTATCACACATTCTACCTATGCTCTTGCGTTAGCAAGCTAAACTTGTTTACATGCCTACAGTCTAGGTGTTACTAGTAACAGTTACTAGCAATGCTACCGTATCCTGTATCAAGCACCTGCCTTTCTCCAGTTCTTTCAAATAGATTATCTAGACAGGCGTTAGCAATAAGCCAGACTGCTGTTCGTTATCTGGCTATTTTTCGGAAGCTTCCCTTCTAATGCCGACTACAGCTAGTCTAGCTAGAGTCATTTGATGTGTGTAGAAACTTATTTAGCATTCTACCTGGTATGCTATATTATACAGGAAACGTTAGCATTGCTAATAACTGTTGGCACAACATCATACTGTCCTTATAGGCGGTTGCAATGAGCATACGGTCGGAACAACACCTCTTTCCAGGTTCAGCTTCCTAGCAAATCCTGCTTGCAATTGTCCAAGGTTGTCAAAACTGTCTTGGGTGAAATGTTCAGAGCAAATGAATGATTGAGTGTCGAACTTCGCCGGGATCTTCTTATAAGACAACAGCAGCCATGCCTGTTGAATGTTTGGCTCCTTGGTAAGACTGTGAGTGTTAGCCTTCCCTGTACAGCCTGGAACACAGCATTTACGACCGTGGTCCATTTTCAATATCCTTGTTAGAATTCAAAACGTTCTTCTTTGTAATTCCTTATAAGTAGCTTACACAGAGTAGCGCTCAGCTAAACTAGTATCGGAGATAGACGCTACCTCGGGCTGGTCTGGATGTAAATTCGGGGGCGTGACAAAGATACAGACCAGAGCCAATAAGAGGGCGATCACCGGTCATACGTCACACCGGTAGCTTTGTTGAAAAGCTAGCGTTTTACAGCCAAATTTTTTCTTTTTGAGATTTGAATAACAAAGAGGTGTCAATGGACTTTGATATTCACGGTATGTTCATTTTACCCACCAAACTGTCGCTATTCAACTATGACAAGGTAAAATCGGTTTTGCAGTCAATTGCCCCTTTAAGTCTTAAATTCGGAACTTTAAATTTAATGCCTCAAAACGTCTTAAAAATGTCCATATTTTCATCCGATGTCTTAAATTTGATTTAGTCTGGTCTTAAAAGGTGTGAGGTACTGAGCCAAACCTCTACTTCCTTACCTTTGTTATGTGGTTCCAGTTAACATAATTAGTACATGTACTGGATATAGTATGACATGTCTGTTGGCCAAATAGGGTGGGGGGTCCCAGGAAAATGCTGCCTGCACCCTGGGAGAGGACGTGGAGCATGCCTACACCTCCCTCTCCAGGATAGCCTTTTCCACAAAGTACATGTCAAAAGCTAGTCAGTATATGGACTTCTTTCACATCAAAATGCATTCTAAAGCATGCCCTTGCACTGACCTGTTCCTTTGCAACACACACTGACATGATCACACTCTGGTGCATGGGATGTAACCAAGCCAAGGTCCAGCACATGAGCTCCTCTCAGCAGATGATTCTTGAAGGTACACTGGAATGTAGTCTATGCAATAAAACATTAGTTTATCAACCATCTAATTCAGCCTTTGTTTCAGTGCAAAAGGCCTCTAGGCTATCAGTTGACAATTCTGCAGCAAGTGGCCAATGTTCAGGAGTGGGCTAAGAGTGGTATGTACGTATACCACTGCTGATAGACTACAAATGTCATATGAATGACCATTGATCTGGGTTTAGCAAGAATGCATGAAAGTTGTTTACTATATATATATATATATATATATATTCTGTCCTCAACTCATGGTTGTAAGTGGGTGTTCTCTTAACCAGCACCAGTGGAAGACAGTTACAACCTAAACAAATGTCTCTAAACAAATGTTATTTAGAATAACGGTTGCAGACTGTGACTGATCAAAGTTGGAGGTGGTCTTCCTGTCCTGGTTATAGGGCTCTAGGAATGCAAGCATGACAAGGCATTTCCACTTCCTCTTGACTCCCCCCTCGGCACCACTCCTGGCCTCCTGCTCTTCTCCTTCCTGTATTTGTGTCTCAAATACTTCCACTTCTTACTGCATGACAGTCCTATGATACAAATGAACCTGGCATAAGACTACTCTACTCTCGTTACACCTTTCGTGGCTATCTAGTGTTACTGTAGCCAAACACAACGGAAAAAAACGGAACACACGTTTCAGTTGAAATCCAGTCGTAATCTAGACACCCACAGCTACTGAAATATGTAAGATTGATTGATTAAAGATTTGTCGATCTATGAAGGTTTGTAACTGTCACTTTTTAATAGCTGGGCAGAAATAGGTCGGGTTACGATATCAACGAATATAACTAAAGTAACGTCAGTTATATGAAAAAAAGGCAGACTGACTTATGTTATAGATAGAGTAAAAAAGTCCTAGGCCTGTCCCGCCAGAGCTCCTTTAGATCATTAGATTGATACTGGCCAAAGTCGGGAACCCATGCCTAAACCCTAAACTCAGGATTAATACCTCAATTTAAACCAGGAGCCTCGGACCAAAACCCAACCCTTGTGATTTCGGATCTGACATATGGACTCTCGAATAACTTTATCCCGATCCCTAACCTCAACCGTTTGGGACCTATACCTAAACCCAAGCATTGGAGACCTATGCCTAATCCCATCCCCCCTATGACCTCTCCTCCCATCCTGGGAACCTCCCCATGGATGGTAGGTAGACTGACTAAGCCCTGTGGGCAACATTTACATTTATTCATTTAGCAGACGCTTTTATCTAAAGCGACTTCCAAGAGAGAGATTTACAAACTGCATAGGTCACTGATAATAACAACAAGATAGCCCCATAGCATTGCGGGTAGCCAAAAACAAGAAGTACATATTGTGAACAACCAAAAAAATAAGTGCTAAAGGGAAGAAACCATAAGAACATGTAGTTTAGCAAGTTACAATTAAACAACATGAATCTCTAAGTGCAAGTGTACCTGTAGGAAAGCAATAAAAATAGGATTAACTCAAATAGAATACCACAGTTTAAATCAGCTACCACTAACCAACAAGAGCAACAGTCTAAGCAAGTCATTCAGATCCTTGAAGAAACTAGCATTGGGTTGAGCAAACCATTCCTAAGTACCGTTGTACTCCCGAAACAAGTGCGTCTTGAGCCTTCTCTTGAAGGTGGAGAGATAGTCTGTGTCTCTGATGGAGGTGGGGAGTTGATTCCACCACTGGGGGGCCAGGCAGGAGAAGAGCTTGTGTTGGGACCGGGCGGTCTTGAGTGGTGGGACCACCAGGTGGTTGTCTGAAGAAGACCGTAGGTGGCGGGTGGGGGTGTAAGGCTGCAGGAGAGACTTGATGTGGTCGGGTGCAGTCCCGTTCACTGTACGGAAGGTCAGTACCAGGGTCTTGAATCTGATGCGGGCCACTATGGGTAGCCAGTGGAAGGAGATGAGGAGCGGGGTAACGTGGGAGCGCCTGGGTAGATTGTAGACCAGGCGGGCCACTGCGTTCTGAATCCTCTGAGCAGCGAGTTGCAGTAGTCCAACTTGGAGAGGACAAGTGCTTGGACAAGCAGCTGGGTGGAGTGCTCAGACAGGTATCTCCTGATCTTCCGGATGTGGTAAGGGGTGAATCTACACGACCGGGAGACCGCGGCAATGTGGGCCGTGAGGGAGAGCTCGCCATCCACGGTCACTCCAAGTTTCCTAGCAGAGGATGAGGGGGTCACCGTCGCAGATCCCAGGGTGATTGAGAGGTCGTGGGAGATGGAGGGTTTAGCCGGGATGATGAGAAGTTCCGTTTTGGCAAGGTTCAGCTGGAGGTGGTGGTCGGTCATCCAGAGGGAGATGTCTGCGAGGCAGGCCTCAATCCGCCCGGTCCCACCTTCATTGTTCATCGCCCCGTGAGTGTCGACTTTGTATGGTCATATCTCTCGTGCCCTTCCTTCTCACTCCCCGCTACCCTCTCCTCCCATCCTGGGGACCTCCCTTTGGATGGTAGGCGGAGACTGACTAAGCCCTGTGAGCAACAGTGTTCTTCTCCCTGTGGGTGTCGACTCTGTGTGGTCATATATCCTTTTCTCTTTCCCTCTCTCTCTCTTGGGCACTTCCTTCTCACTCCCCACCACCACCTTAATTTCCGGATCAATAGGAGTGGCAAAGTCTCCAGGACAACAGTATGTCACCCATGTGGGATGCTAAAACTGATTGACTCCTATTGTCTCAAGTTTAAGCTGATAGACTGGTTCTTTACAAATCAGAATTCTCTTAGACCTTTTAGACTCTCTAACCTTTATCCCATGTAAGGGGTTGGAGTGAGTGGGGTTTCAGGTGCACGTGCCTTAATGGGGTCTCACCTGCACTAGCGCGAGTCCTCTACGCTCGACCCACCCCCCTCCCCCACTTTACCCGACTGTAATCAGTCTCCACCACAGTCTCCCAAGACTACTACTACCCTAACCACCACCCTCCCCCTACCAAGACACTTTCCTCCCTTCTCACCCTCCCCATGCTAACCAGGCCAAATTCCCAAAACCCCCCTCAAGAAAGGACCAATTCTGACACCACCCAGAACCACCCTGTGAAGTCCGATACCTTTGACTAGGCACCTTCCCCAAAACGAATACGACTCTCCTCCCCAACATCCACTCAAGCCAGTGGCAAAAGTGAAGCATCTTTAGTCATTCCCCTTATCTTTGACACAGGTATACCCTTTGATTGGCTAAACACAGACCATGTTCCCTTACCACAAAGACAAACCCTCCCAATACCCCTGAGACCCCAGCTTTCCAACGACAAGCTGTGGGGAACAAGTACCTCAACTGGTCACTTACCCCATCCCGTCCGATTGTCATAATGGGGGACTCTAATCTTTCCAGACTGCCTTTAATCCCGGACGACAGAATACAGGTTGACTGTTACCCAGGAGCCCTCCTGGCTCATGTCACCCATATCCTGAAACATACAACACCTATATCCCCTGAGATCCTCTCCTTTGGCTTGAACAACAGAACGCAGGGCAACGAATCTCTACTAAGACAAAAACTCAACAGACTACTGGGCCCTGCTAGGGTGGCCTTTCCCAATGCCCAACTCTTGATACCAGTCATACATTTTCCGACCAACAAGGCGACAAGTTCCTTCGAAACCTTCGAACCCTTAACACCCTCATCAAAGAAAAGATCGCTCATATCCCTAGACTACCCCATAACCTTTTCAGAGTCGGACATGACAAAATCCATTGGACGCCCGGCTCAGCAAATGCCATGTGGATGCACTGGAACACTCATTTAAACTGGGTCAGCCAACACTAGGAGTGCCGGGGAACACTAGTGTTGGCGTGCTTAACCTTTCCACCACCTTTTGTTTAACCCCCCCACAGTCCTCTCTCTTTTCCAAGGGACTTTCCTTTGTCCCGCACTTTGAAAAAACTGACAACCTCAAAAAAGGACTCCTAATAGACCTCACGTCCTACCATCGTAGACTCAAATTTACTTCCTTCTTTGCCAATGACCCCCAGGAAACCGATGCTAGAATTCCTTTTTAGCCCCCCTCTTTTTGGGAACCCCCCTCCAACCTGATGTTTTGGCCCTTGGCAAGTGTGCTTATTCCTCTTCATCCCCCATTTTCTTTCCTGCTGAGGATAATGTCTCAAGCCTTGAATGGGAGGCCCTCCAACAACTCAAAGCAAACTCCTCTATTGTGATTAAGCCAGCAGATAAGGGATTTGCTGTTGTCATCATGGACAGAACACTATATAAAAGAAGCAATGAGACAACCTTCGGACCCTCAGTATTATGCCCCACTACAGAATCCCATTTACCCCATAACGGCAGCCCGGCATAACGGCATCAAGGATGTTCTCTCCAAGTTGGTTTCTGATGGTTTCCTCTCAAAGAAACAACTCCAATTCCTCACCAGTGACAATCTACCTCAACCCAAACAACTTGACCTCCTGCCGAAAATTGAGAAACCACAAACTGCTTGGCCAACTCCCCACCACATGCCCCCCGGTAGACCAATCGACTCCGACTGAGGAAGTGAGAGTTTGCCCGTAGCGGCTCTGTCGGAACATTATCTTCACCCCATATCCAACAAACACCTCAGTTACCTAATGGATACTTATAACTTTCTTTCCAAAATCAAGGACTCCCGTGTCTCTAACCAGGACCTACTGTTCACCATGGATGTGGAAAATCTGTACACTAACATTGACACAGACATGGGCATACTGGCAGTTGAAAAATGGTTCAGGCGTTTCCCGGATCCCACTAGACCTGATGATCACCTCCTCGCCTTGCTACACCTTAGCCTTACGAGAAATGACCCTATGTACAATGACAGTTGGTTTCTACACGTCAAGGGCACAGCCATGGGCAAAAGATTTGCTCCGTCCTACGCCAATATCTACATGGCTGACTGAGAGGAGACGATATTCTCCACTAGCCCCAAACTACCCTCACTAAACTACCGATACCTGGACGACATTTGGGGTATCTGGCCTCACTCCCGTAAAGACCTCCAAGACTGGGTAGTGACTCTTAACAACCACCATCCCTCCCTCCGCCTGAAACAGTTAGCTTACAATCAGTTGACTTCCTGGATGTCACCATTTCCAAGGGGACAGACCTTGCCCACATTGGCAGGCTAATCACCAAAGTCTATTTCAAACCTACGGACACAGACGCCCTTCTTCACAAGACCAGTTTCCATCCCCAACATACTTTTCGGGGAATAATCAAATCCCAATTTATCCGGTTTAACATACTTTGTACTCGATCCGAAGACGAACGTGATGCAACCTCCATCCTATTTCGTGCGCTAAGAAAGAGGAGCTACACCAGGACTTTCCTTCGAATAACTATTTTGGACGCAATATCCCTGGATAATCCGGGACATGATGACATCTGAAAAATTCAGATCATTTCCACCTTTTCTGCCTACTCAACACAGCTCCACCGAATCTTCAAATCACACCTCGACAATCTGAAACCCCACCTTCCTTCTTTAGACAGCTCCAAGGTCATCTCAGCCTTCCGTCGGAACCCAAACCTGCAAGACTACCTAGATAGAGCAATTATTCTGTTTGTATGTATTCAGTTGTGGTCCTATTTGACACTCTGTATAGCACATTGGTCAACAGAAGTTGTATTTTACAAATAATGTTTGATTGATAATAATAACATTCCAAATGTATTCCCTTTGTGTAGATTTTGTTTACAAATGTCTCCTTTGTGTATGCTTTCCTTTTGAATCATTACACCTCTCTTTGGACCTACGCCCAACACTGGACCTAAACCCAGAGGAGCAACACTCAATTCTACCTTGATGGGACTCCGGACATTGACCCTGGAATTACTGGACCACCACTTCAGGCCCTCGCCAACTGGGATCTGTGCTTAACCCTTGTGTTCTCCTCGGGTCATTCTGACCCATCAGTCATTGTGACCCACCTTCGTTTGCGACAACTTTACCGCATACAAAAACAAAGTGAAGCATTTTCTTTTAACCGTTGGGCTGTCTCAGACCCCCCACATTGCGAAGGTTAAAAGAAAATTATTTGTATTTGCTTTTTTATCGGGTAAAATTGGGTAAACACAACGATGGTTCGTTATGAACCTTTTGGTCATGTGACTCAAAAGCACAAGGGTTAAGCCTAAAACTCAGGACCAGTAAATCACCTTTACCTGATAGGATCAGAAACCTGACCAGAACCCTATCCCATGCGCTGACCCTAACCCCAACCATTGAGAACAGTGCCTTACCCTAACCCAGGGGTGTTCAAACAAATTAGTTTAGCTTATGTTAGCTAATAGCTAACCTAAAATAACTCACGCTTTACTCACATCACCTAGTAAACCATAAAATTATCAATTTTCCTTGACTTGGTTATCACTTCCAACACATGTTACTTTTGTACAACCAATTAGAGATCAAAATAATATATGTTCACTAATATGCATCTAAAACATCCGACAAAAGTTTTTATTTTTCTACTAGAGGCCATATTTGATTTTTTATCTTCAGGCAACAAATATGACCCTTGATGATGTACCACTTGACCCCGTACGCCTCAGTATTTTCTCGTTAGTAGAGTAGGTTATCTCGTTGACCCTTTGACACCCACAATGCATTGAGTACTTATCAAAACAATAAACATGGCAGCCTACGTTATCGGTAGTAGCAATTAGCTTATCATCCTATACACTACCATTACCACTAAAATCATATACCACAACCATAATATGTTAATATTTTAAAATCGGAAGAGCAACTACTTCCCTAATTTGAAACATATTTTTAACCCTTTGACGCGTAGCGTCACACCGGTGTGACGGCTGCTGGCTGGGCCCCACAGCGTACTGTCACACCGGTGTGACAGGAACGCGTCCTTAGAACATCCAGTTTTGCTTATTACGTAACAATAAAGAGTTCAGTATCAGCCTACGTGTATATTATACAAATAAGTCTCAATGTACTGTATATTTTGCAAAAGTATACCTTTATTATCCATATGAAAACGTTCAAACAAATTAGTTTAGCTAATGTTAGCTAACAGCTAACAAAAAATAACTCACGCTTTACTCACGCCACCTAGTAAACCATAATATTATCCGTTTTTCTTGACTTGGCTTTTTCTTTCAACACATTTTACTATTGTACAACCAACCAGAGATCGAAATAATAGATATACATTCACAAATATGCATCTAAAACATCCGACATTCGTCCGTCTTTCGTCTCGTATTGACTTGCGGCCATCTTTGATTTTTTTGTGTTACGGCAACAAAGATGAACTTTGATGCTGTACCACTTGACCCCGTACACCTCAGTATTTTCTCGTGAGAAGAGTAGGTTATCTCGTTGACCCTTTGACACCCACAATACATTGAGTACTGATCAAAACAAAAAACATGGCAGCCCTTATTTTCCGAAATATCCAAGTTAGCTTGTCGACAGCTACACTACGATATTATATGATATCCATTCACTGTGGATTCACCTGAATATTTGAAATTTCGAACAACAATGACAGTAATTTGAGTTATACCCCTAATTTGCAACAACCTATAAAAAAACCAAACACGTTTCTTAATTTATACCACAGTATTCTTTTACTCGTATCTGGTATATGTCGAGGAAAGGTTACAATCACGACACTCACCTTACATATCATAGAATATCATTAGCACAAACATTCACACATAGCACACAAATATCACACACAGTATAAAAATATCACACACAATTTTAAAACATTGATTCTGTGTATGGGTACCAAATGAGCGCGAGTGAATGAGCATTAGGGGACTGTTCCACTCAGCGCAGTAGCTCATGTTGCACAGACAGCCCACAACCCACAGTTCCGTTCGACTATCAGGGGTGACCCTTACGTGCAATACTCATTTTACTGGTACACCCACAGCTACATATCCCACCACTTTTCGGTCATGTGAGCGCGAGTGAATCATCAGTGCAGATTTACCACATATGGAAATGTGCACATTTTATGGGTATGTGGGTGGTTCTGAAAAGAACCTTTGTTTTCCTTGGGAGACACAACGAGTCTCGGGCCGACTATAACATTTTCTCGATGGAAACCTGGACTTCTATCGGGATGCTCACTTCTGGCGACGATGAGGCGGGATCTTCAGAGGATCCACTTGAATTTTCCCAAGTTTATTCCGACTTCATCCAGCGTCGGGGATACCGTGCTCGTGTCCTGGCAATCAATGCACACAGCATTGATGGGGCATGGCGACTTGTGAACGACGGTGTTGAGGGATTCCTGGGACGGTTGGCGTCGCACATGCCCGTTGGTTGTTTTTATGACCTCCAATGCCAGATTGGACAGAATATAAAGGGTTGGATATGCTAATGAGGAAGCTTGTTTCCCATTTTTTTGGAAAGGGGCATAGGCGCAAAAAATGCTACTGTACATTTGACCCCTCCCACCTGTCACTAGCTAAAACATGGCCGCTTACCTTATCTTTATTAGCCATTAGCTCACAGTAGCCTATATATCCATGCATGCAAACAACGTTTACATCTTAACCACATGTTGAAACCACTTTATGGGTGAATATTTGAAAAGCGGAATAGCAATATATCCAAAATATGCAACAACCTGTTCAAATAAATAAATACACATTTCATTTTTACCACAGTAACTTTTTTACTAGTATTGATCACGTCACGTCAGACACATCAGCTCAGTCGATTTCACGCTCACCCAGAGGAGAACAGAATAAACAATTTGGCATAAAAGTTTTAATTTCACAAAGTTTTATGTATTGGTTCAACTCGAGGCAAGCGTCGATCCCGTCTTGCCGACTGGATTCCTGTCTCCGTGTGTGAGTCCTGCCGGTTGGTACAGCCCTGCTCCCGACACGCAGTTGTGAATACACACTAACCAGTAGCTCATGTTGCACAGACAGTCCACAACCCACCGTTCCACTCGACTATAGGTGACCCTCACGTGCAATACTCATTTTACTGGTACACCCACAGTTACATATCCCACCACTTTAAGCTGATGTGAGCACGAGTGAATCATCAGTGCAAGTTTATTTTGGGGGATTGACCACATGAGGAAATTTGCATATTTTATGGTTATTTGGGTGGCTCTGAAAAGAACCTTTGTTTTGCTTGAAGATCTAACTAAACAACGCGTCTCAGGCCGACAAGAACATTTTCCAAGAACAGTTCATTGCCCAAGTGATTGAGGTGAACTCCGTCCCTACGATAACAGTCCATCGTATGCCTGAGGTTAGAGTTTGAGATGCCAACCGTGCCCATGAACCCTGCAACGCCGGCGTTCACAAGTCGCCGTGCCCTTTCAATGCCGTATGGAGTCATTGCCGGGACACGAGCACGGTATACTCGACGCTGGATGATGTCGGAATAAACTATTGTCGTCCTGGGGAAAATCATGTGGATCCTCTGAAGATCCCGCCTCATCGTCTCCAGAAGCGAGCATGCCGACACCAGCCCAAAGTCGTTCCCACCGAGATGTATTAAGATCACCGCTGGGTCATGGTCCGGCGTTATGCACAGCAGCGGGATAAGCTCGTCCCACCACATCCCTCTATGGCCCATCCAGCGAACCCGGCACCGCAATCCGAGGTCGCTCGCGAACCGCTGTCGACGTGTGGCGTGCAGATGGCGCTGCAGCCGGTAGATAAGGGAACTCCCAACAATCCAAACCGTTGACTCTTCGCTATTCATGATGCTTGCTGTATGACCTTCAATGCCAGATTTGACAGAATATAAAGGGTTGGCGACTCAGGAGGGGGAAGCAGTGCTCTGTCAACACTGTATACGGTGGGGACGGTGCGCTGCTGACTTCGACAGGGGACGTCCTGGATCGGTGGAAGGAATACTTTGAAGACCTCCTTAATTCCACCAACACGCTTTCCGACGTGGAGGCAGAGTCTGGGGACATCGGGGGGGGCCCTTCTATCTCTGGGGCCGAGGTCGCCGAGGTGGTTGAAAAGCTCCGCGGTGGCAGGGCCCCTGGGGTGGACGAGGTCCGCCCGGAGTTCCTTAAGGCTCTGGATGTTGTAGGGCTGTCTTGGTTGACACGACTCTGCAACATCGCGTGGACATCGGGGACAGTGCCTCTGGACTGGCAGACCGGGGTGGTGGTTCCCCTCTTTAAAAAGGGGGACCGGAGGGTGTGCTCCAACTTTAGGGGGATCACACTCCTCAGCCTCCCTGGGAAAGTCTATTCAGGGGTCCTGGAGAGGAGGGCCCGCCGGATTGTCGAACCTCGGATTCAGGAGGAGCAATGTGGTTTTCGTCCTGGCCGTGGAACAGTGGACCAGCTCTATACCCTCCGCGGAGTCCTGGAAGGTACATGGGAGTTCGCCCAACCAGTCTACACATGTTTTGTGGATTTGGAAAAGGCGTTCGACCGTGTCCCTCGGGGGCTCATGTGGGGGGTGCTCCGAGAGTACGGGGTACCGGATTCCCTGATCGGGGCTGTCCGGTCCCTGTACGACCGGTGCCAGAGTTTGGTCCGCATTGCCGGTAGTAAGTCAAACTTGTTTCCGGTGAGGGTTGGACTCCGCCAGGGCTGCCCTATGTCACCGATTCTGTTCATTACCTATATGGACAGGATTTCTAGGCGCAGCCAGGGTGTTGAGGGGGTCCGGTTTGGTGACCTCAGGATCGGGTCGCTGCTTTTTGCAGATGATGTGGTCCTGTTGGCTTCATCGGGCCGTGACCTTCAGCTCTCACTGGAGCGGTTCGCAACCGAATGTGAAGCGGCTGGGATGCGAATCAGCACCTCCAAATCTGAGGCCATGGTTATCGACCGGAAAAGGGTGGAGTGCCATCTCCGGGTCGGGGAGGAGATCCTGAACCAAGTGGAGGAGTTCAAGTATCTCGGGGTCTTGTTCACGAGTGAGGGAAGAATGGAGCGCGAGGTCGACAGGCGGATCGGTGCGGCGTCCGCAGTGATGCGGGCTCTGCATCGGTCCGTCGTGGTGAAGAAGGAGCTGAGTCGAAAGACGAAGCTCTCTATTTACCAGTCGATCTACGTTCCTACCCTCACCTATGGTCACGAACTATGGGTAGTGACCGAAAGAACGAGATCGCGAATACAAGCGGCCGAAATGAGCTTTCTCCGCAGGGTGTCCGGGATCTCCCTTAGAGATAGGGTGAGAAGCTCAGTCATCCGGGAGGGGCTCAGAGTAGAACCGCTGCTCCTCCGCGTCGAGAGGAGCCAGCTGAGGTGGCTCGGGCATCTGATTAGGATGCCTCCTGGACGCCTCCCTGGTGAGGTGTTCCGGGCACGTCCCACTGGGAAGAGGCCCCGGGGAAGACCCAGGACACGCTGGAGGGACTATGTCACTCGGCTGGCCTGGGAACGCCTCGGGGTCCCCCAGGAAGAGGTGGTGGAAGTGGCCGGGGAGAGGGAAGCCTGGGCCTCCCTGCTTAGGTCGTTGCCCCCGCGACCCGATCCCCGGACAAGCGGCAGATGACGACGACGACGACGATAAAGGGTTGGATATGCAAATGAGGAAGCTTGTTTCCCATTTTTTTGGAAAGGGGCATAGGCACGAAAAATGCTACTGTACATTTGACCCCTCCCACCTGTCACTAGCTAAAACATGGCCGCTTACCTTATCTTTATTAGCCATTAGCTCACAGTAGCCCATATATCCATGCATGCAAACAACGTTTACATCTTAACCACATGTTGAAACCACTTTATAGGTGAATATTTGAAAACCGGAAAAGCAATATATCCAAAATATTCAACAACCTGTTCAAATAAATAAATACACGTTTCATTTTTACCTCAGTAACTTTTTTACTAGTATTGATCACGTCATGTCAGACACATCAGCTCAGTCGATTTCGCGCTCCTATGATTCGCGCCTCATGATTCGCGCTCCTATTCAATATTCATATGATTTGCACTCACATCCAGCACAGTCGTACACAAATCAAGCAAGAAGAGAAGCAATGGCAAGCAATCAGAGAAAGCGACTAACCGAAGAAGATATTAGATCGTTGTTTTTTCAATCGGACGACGAAGGGGATTTTGCAGAGGAAGGAAATAGTAGTAGTGACAGTGAGGATGGAGAAGATCTTCCCGTCAATCTTGTGGCTATTGCTAACCCTGAGCCTGAGGGCGATGGAGGCAGGGATGCCGTGGAGGCAGTTAGCTCTACCGGCTGGAGAGCTGTTAGCAGCTTTAGTCCCCCTGGACCTGCAGTTTTTTTTGATGACACTCAGTCTGGTGTCCGAACCCCCCCTGCATCTCTTTCTGAGGCAAATTGCTTCAAACTTTTTTTAACAGAGGACCTGGTTAGGGTTATCGTCGAAGAAACCAATCGGTATGCCTCTCAGCTGCAGGAGAAGAGCGCGCCAGGAGTGGGCAAGCTGGCTAAGTGGCTACCCACAAACATAGATGAAATGTACTCATTTCTCATGGCAATGCTACTCATGGGTGTTGTGAAGAAGTCCTCTCTGAGAGAGTACTGGAGCACAGACCCCATGCTTGCCACTCCTTTTTTTGCTTCCCTGTTCTCACAGGACCGCTTCCTCCTCCTGCTCCGCTGTCTTCATTTTCAAGACAACGAAATGGCAGATGCAAGTGACCCCCTAAACAAGATCAGGACCATTTTCCATGGTCTTACCTCTGCCTTTGGTCGGGTCTTTGTTCCTTTCAAGGATCTCTGTATAGACGAATCCTTGATGCTGTGGAAGGGTAGGCTGCGCTTCCGTCAATTCATACCGGCAAAAAGGCACAGGTTTGGAGTCAAGTTCTTTGTGTTGTGTGATGTACGTACTGGCTATGTGCAGGACATGCTCATATACACAGGATCCACAACAGACATCCAGCATCACGATGTGCTTGGGATCTCAGGGTCTGTTGTCATGACCTTGCTTGCTCCACACCTGAGGAAAGGCCATGTGCTGTACGTGGACAACTGGTACAGCAGTCCAACCCTCTTTCAGCATCTCCTGTCTCTTGGAACAGGTGCCTGTGGGACTGTGCGGTCCAACAGGAAGGGAATGCCACCTTTCACCTGCAAAATGAAAAAGGGAGATGTTGAGTTCAAGGAGAACGGTCAACAGCTGGCAGTGAAGTGGCATGACAAGAGGGATGTGCATGTCATTTCCGTGCATTCATCTGGAATGGCTGCCACTGGAAAAGTGGACCGTGTCACTGGAGAGGGAATTGTAAAGCCATGCTGTGTCCTGGATTACAATAGGAAGATGGGAGCCGTAGATAAGGGTGATATGCTCAATAGCTACGTACCCTGTGCACGAAAGACCACCAAGTGGTACAAGAAGATCTTTTTTCATCTTCTTGACAATGCAGTCCTCAATGGTTTCATTGTCCATCGCCAACTGTCAGGTGAGAGAATTCAACAATACATTTTAATTAATTATATTTATCAGACTCCTGCTTTCACAATTAGCATGAAATTAAATAAAACAATGACAACTGTATTAGAATGACACGTGTCACAAAGTGTTTCACAAAAACATGTAGTCTTACTCAAATACTTTTTCTCCCCCCCTTCTCTTTCATGCAGGGAAGACTATACCTTACCAGGAGTACAGGATGAACTTGGTACGACAGGTCTTTGAAGTGCACCACACAGCTCGGCGATCATCAGCTGGTGGCCGTCCTGCCTTAGACAATCCTCTCCGTCTGACAGGCAGGCACTTCCTTTCTGAGGTTCCTCAGACTGAAACTCAGGGCAGCAGGACCAGGAGGCGATGCAAGGTCTGCATATCCACCACACGCCGCACAAAGGACAGGGGAGTAACCAAGTACATGTGTGCGGCGTGCAACGTTCCCTTGTGTGCTGCCCCATGTTTTGAGGAGTACCATACTCTCAAACATTATTGAGCTGTGTCACTATCTAGGTTGGCCGCTGAGCGGGATTTAAAAGCCAGCGGTTTACAACAGGTCATCAGGGGGTGTCACTGTTTTACTTGGCCGCTGAGCGGGATTTGAAAGCCAGCGGTTCATACAGCAAGTTTTCAGCTGTGTCACTATCTAGATTGGCCGCTGAGCGGGATTTAAAAGCCAGCGGTTTACAACAGGTCATCAGGGGGTGTCACTGTTTTACTTGGCCGCTGACCGGAATTTAAAAGCCAGCGGTTCATACAGCAAGTTTTCAGCTGTGTCACTATCTAGGTTGGCCGCTGAGTGGGATTTAAAAGCCAGCGGTTTACAACAGGTCATCAGGGGGTGTCACTGTTTTACTTGGCCGCTGAGCGGGATTTAAAAGCCAGCGGTTCATACAGCAAGTTTTCAGCTGTCACTTATTGTCTATTGTTGTTGTCGTTCCTGTCTCCCCCCCCCCCCCCAACAAAAACATGTTATTTCTGTGTAGACATTGTTCATGTCTATTGTTGTTGTCGTTGTGTTATTTCTGTGTAGACATTGTTCATTATGTCTATTGTTGTTGTTTTCGTTCCTGTCCCTGTCCCCCCCACAAAAAAAAAAAAAAAAAAGTTCTTTCTATGTAGACATTGTTCATTATGTCTATTGTTGTCGTTCCTGTCCCCCCCCCCCCCCCCCCCCCAACAAAAAAAACAAAAAAAAAATATTTCCGTGTAGACATTGTTCATTATGTCTATACTATAGTTGTTGTTGTCGTCGCCCCCCCACAACAAATTAAATACACATAGTTGTTTAATCATGCACTAATCTTTCTTTCTGTTTCAGTCAGACTTCAAGATATAAAGCCATTGTACCATAATCATGCACTAATAATTCGATTTTAATGTGTCATAATCAATTTCTAGAATGTTGAGATTGATCCAAACTCACGCGCAACAAGAACTCACGCTGGGGGGACAGTCAAGAAATTTAGAACGTACGCTTGAAAGGGTTAAAAGGAATATACGTTTAATTTTACCACAGTACAGTAACTTTTTACTAATATTGGTCGTCAGACACGGCACGCACTTGATTTGCGCTCACATTCACCGGTCAAAGAAATGTAACTGATCCACAATGTTCAATGTTAGCTTTGTCTTGTCCCAAGAATTTCGGTGCCCAGCCTGACCTTTTGTTGTTGTGTGCATCTGACAATAAATGACTTGAAGTTTTTTTAAATTCTGATGGTAATCTTGCCAAATAACATGTGTGGCACACCCAAATAATATGGCAAACCTAAATGATTGTTAACAGACAAAACAATTTGGTATTACAACATTTAAATTCAAGGCATTGGTTCTAGTCGAGGCACACGTTTATCTCATTTTCAGTGTCGTCCTCTATCTGCGCCTTGAGTCCTGCTGGCCGGTAGCTTACACTCCCGCTCCAAACTCCTGCGACTGTGAACACAGAAACACTGACATGTAGTGCCCACAACCTGCCGTTCCGCTGGCCTTTCCGGCTGACCCTTCCTACAAAAGTCCCACCGGCATCAATACTAATATTACTGGTACAGCCACAGCAACATCGCACAACTTTCTACATCAAGTGCGCGTTACTGTTTCGCGCTGCGCATCAAAGCAGGTTTATAGCCTATTGGTGATTGACCACATTATGAAAATTGCACATTTTGTGGGTATTTGGGTGGCTCTGAAAAGAGCCTTTGTGTTGTTTCGTAAGCCACACGCTTACAGGACGGTTCTCAGGCCGACCAGGACATTCTTGAGGAACAGCTTGTTCCCCCTACGGTTCAGATGAACCCCGTCCCTCCTAAAAACGTCCTGGTCATGGCGGATGTTGCTGTTGGCGACTCCAACTCTGCCCATGAAGCCGGCCACTCCGGCATTCACGAACCGCCTTGACCTCTCAATTCCATAGGCACTGCGGCCCCTCGCCTGACTCCGGTACACTCTCCGAA
Source organism: Hypomesus nipponensis (assembly GCF_054491055.1). Lineage (NCBI taxonomy): Eukaryota > Metazoa > Chordata > Actinopteri > Osmeriformes > Osmeridae > Hypomesus > Hypomesus nipponensis. The sequence continues at coordinate 18,088,276 of NC_140369.1, forward strand.
CAGCACCATGGTGTCGGGGAACATCCAGCGGATGCAGTCAAGGTCTCGCCTAATGCTGCGCAAAAGGCTACACCCCGACTGCGACCCGAGATTGTTCCCCCCGAGATGGATAACCATCCCGGCCGGTGCTGGCCCCGACGTCCGGCAAAGAAGTGGCACCAGCTGCTCCCACCTCATCCCACGTCGGCCCATCCAGTGGACCTGGCAGTCCAGCCCGAGCGTTCGGGTGAACCTTGCAGGCCGGGTGGCGGTCAAGTGGCGCTCCAGCCAATGCACAAGGGACGATCCGACAATCCACATGTCCATTGTAATAGTTGGTAATGAAGTTAAATGATAGATATTGACAGCAAATAAAGGGATGAATATGTAAATAAGTTGGCACGCCTACCAAAATTTCAAGGGGCAAAGGCTGAAAAATGGTAAGCTACTGTAAATTTGACCCCTCCCTCTGGTCAATCGCTATGACGAGCTAACCAAAGCAAGAGAAAACATGGCAGCCTACTTGATCGCTATTATTAGCTCATATCTCTGTCAACACAACCAACGTGTACACATCACAAACAAATAAAATATTTATACCTCAGCACTGTTGAGATTCTATCTCCATTCAATGACAAATGACGTAACGTAGCTGTCAGTGTCTCTCGCAAACCGCCACTTGCTACTCGCTACTTGACACGGACAACACGGACAGCGAACATACAGCAAACATACAGCAACCAAACAGCAAACAAACAGCAAACAAACAACTGTATTAGTCTAGAAATGGCTTCTTGGTCAGGCAATAGTAAGAAACTTACTGACATCGACATACAACTAATATTTTTTAATTCAGATGAAGAAGAGGAGTACAACACGGACCCAACTAGCAGTGGTGACAGTGATGGTGAAGGTCTGCCCCCAAACCTAGAGGCCCTTGGAAACCCTGAGGCCGAGGGTCCCTCCAGTGATGGAGAAATTGAAATGGGGGATGAAGTTGAAGAGCTGAGCTCCACAAGCTGGTGTGCAGCCAACGATTTCACTCCCCCTGGACCTAGAGTTGTGTTTGATGAAACACTCTCTGGGGTGCAGACCCCACCCGATGATCCCACGTAGGCTCAGTGTTTCAAACTGTTCCTCACAGAAGAACTGGTTGAAGAAATAGTGGAGGAAACCAACCGCTATGCCTCAGTGCAGCAGGAGAGGATGCCGTCCGGAGTGAAAGGCAAAATGGCTAAATGGGTGCGGACAACCGTGAATGAGATGTACTCATTCTTGGTTGCTGTCCTCCTGATGGGAATTGTGCGAAAGTCCTCCCTCCGAGAGTACTGGACCACAGATCCCATCCTCCTGACCCCCTTCTTTGCTACACTTTTCTCTCAGGACCGCTTCCTACTTCTGCTGCGTTGCTTGCACTTTGTCGACAGTGCAAGCGCTAATGTAAATGATCCCCTGCACAAGATCCGAAATGTGTTCCGTGCTCTCACCACTTCATTCCGACGGGTTTTTGTGCCACACAGAGACCTCTGTGTCGATGAATCCCTAATGAAGTGGAAGGGTAGGCTGGCATTTCGGCAGTACATCCCGTCAAAAAGGCATAGGTTTGGTATCAAATTCTTTGTCCTTTGTAATGTACTGACCGGTTATGTGCAGGACATGATCATTTACACGGGATCCAGCACTGACATCAACCACTTTCCAGGACTTGGAATATCTGGCTCGGTCGTGGTGACCTTACTTGCACCCCACTTAAAAAAGGGCCACGTCCTGTACATCGACAACTGGTACAGCAGTCCAACACTGTTCCAGCACCTCCTCTCCCGAGGAACAGGGGCCTGTGGGACCGTCCGTGCAAATCGGAAGGGGATGCCAGCCTTCAGCCCTAAAATGAAGAAGGGTGAAGTGGAATTTAAACAAAATGGCAGTCAGTTGGCCGTTAAGTGGCATGGCAAACGTGACGTTTACATGCTCACCACTGTTCATTCATCAGTGATGTCAGCCACGCCGAGGATAGATCATGCCACCGAGGAGAGGAAACTTAAGCCAGCTTGTGTTCTTGATTACAACAAGAAGATGGGGGCTGTGGACAAGGCGGAGATGGTGAACAGCTTTGTTGAATGTGCCAGAAAGACTACCAAGTGGTACAAGAAAGTTTTCTTCCTCTTGGTAGACACTGCTGTTCTCAATGGCCACATCGTCCACCGTCAACAGTCTGGTGAGAGAAATGCACAATACATTTCAAAATTACATAATTTGCTTATAAAGCTTTTAAAATAATTTTGTTGCTGTGATTACTGATTCCTACTCATTTACTCCATTCTGAATAGGGAGAGTCATCACTTACCAGGAATACAGACTGAACTTGATGAGACAGCTGCTCGAGGTTCATCATACACCTCGACGCCCATCCACCGGTGGCCGTCCCACATCAATCCTCTGCGGTTGACTGCCAGGCACTTTCCCTCGGAGGTCCCTCAGACTGCTACCCAAGGAAGCAGGACCAGGAGGAAGTGCAAGGTGTGCACTTCTACCTCGCGTCGGAGAAAGTGACTAAGTTCATGTGTGTGGCATGCAACGTTGCCTTGTGTGCTGCCCCATGTTTTGAGGAGTATCACACACTCAAACATTATTAAACACCCATCGTTCTACCTTGGCCGTTGAGCGGGATTTAAAAGCCAACGGTTCAAGCAGGACGTTCACATGACATCTTGGTGAGGGGTCATTTCACAACAACTGATCAAGCCAACGGATCTCCCGTTCTACCTTGGCCGTTGAGCGGGATTTAAAAACCAACGGTTCAAGCAGCAGGTTTGTATGTGACTTTCTGCCGTGGCGTTGAGCGGGATTTAAAAGCCAATGGTACAAGTAGCAGATTTTCAACACTCCCTGCATTATACATATGTAATGATATACAATTTTTTTTCTATTGTATTGCCCTTTCTCTGTTTCAGATATGTAGTTCCGGTTACAAAAAAAACTAACAAAAAAAAACATTTGTTTCAGATATCTTGTTCCTGTTATAACCCCCCCCCCCACACACACACACACACACAATATATTAAATATATTTTCTCTTTCAGATATTCTTCGAGATATCCAGTTTGTGTTATAAAAAAAAAAAATCTGGATATCCCCAGATATCCAGTTCAGTTCCTGTTATAAAAACAACTTTTTCTTCAGATATCCAGTTCCTGTTTAAAAAAAAGAAACTAACCACCTCTTCTAGAACCATCACCTTATCGCGGTGGAGAGGTTCATGTGTCCTAATGAACCTGGGGGCTGTGTTGTCTGGAGCCTGGTGCTCCTGGTAGGGTCTCCCAAGACAAATTGGTCTCAGGTGAGGGGCCAGACTAAGAATGGTTCAAAATGGGCTCGGAGCCCTCGTCTGGAGCCAAAACAATAAACTCTTTTTTTTTCAGATAACCGTCAAGCTTGTTTCAATGTGTACTAATTGTTCTTTCCATAAAATGAAACAATTGGTTATATGTACATATATCAGATGGACTTCAAGCTATACTTTCTCTTTTTATACTATTATGCACTATACTGCCGTGCAAAGGCAAAAGACCGTAACTTCAATTTTGTCGATTTTTTTTTTTCATTTTCGGAACAGTTAAGGTCTGCTTTATCATGTGGCCAAATATCTTAAATGAACTCGTCTGTTTTTCAGAGAAAAAAAGGTTGTTGTCTTCACCGTACCTTCCAAAAGCCTGCTTTGGCTTTAGAAATCCAATGCAGAATGCCGTAACATCAGTTACGGTTCTTTGCCTTTGTTTTGCGGCACTCAAAAACGTTAAAATGCAGTTACGGTTTCAATTGAACTAATATGTAACCTAGCAACAATAAACACATCTAGCATTAGCTTAGCCTACTCGCTGGCATTCAACACCAAACATCCCAAACATGAGTCGTTTGTAAGTATCTTACCCTGGCAGTTAAATCAAAAACACTTGTTTTGTGACAGGTATCCACGTGTATGTTACATTGGCTTATAAAATACAGAGTTTATATCGTGATAAGCAACTAAGTGAGCGAAGAAACAGAAGTTACTGTATTGTGCCTTGGCATGACCACTTACGATAGACTATGGTATACTACTGTAACTTCAAAATATGGGTCAAAAGTGCAGTTTAAGATCAACAATTTAAAAAATGTCTAGTTTTGAAAATGTGTAATCACTAAAACATCAAACTGCTAGATTTCCAGTGTCCTACCTAAAATCCATTTGGCAGGACAACTGCTTTGAAAGTGCAAAAATTTTGAAGTTGTTTTTCTCAGTTCTACACTTCGGCGAGTAACGGTCTTTTGGCTTTGTAGGGCAGCTCAAAATGCGAACAGAGAAATGCTTAAATTGTACAGCAATTCGACATTAATGCGTCATAATCAATTTCTGGAACGTTAAAATTGATCCAAAATCACGCGCTTTAAAAACTCACTCTGGGGGACTAGTCAAACAATTTAGAACATACGTGTGAAAGGGTTAAGGGGTTTCAGGTGCACGTGCCATAAGAAAGTAAGTAAAATGTATTTGTATATCACTTCTAGCAGATAAAATCACATAGTGCTTCACACCAAAATACAATATAACACTACAAATATATACAGAACATTTAAATTGAAATAGAAACATGACAAGTAACCATAAAAACCCCTCAACTAACTAAAAGCGTGCTTGAATAGCAAAGTCTTGAGCTTCTTTTTAAAACCTTCGCCGTAGGAAGGGAGGCAAGGCATTGCACAACCTAGGGGCCACTGCTTGGAATGATCGATCCCCTCTAGTTTTAAAATTAGTACAGGGAACCACTAAAAGCTTCTGACCAAATGACCTAAAATTATGGGTGGGGGTATGAAGCTGTTTTAAATCTGAAATGTAGGGAGGAACTTCTCCATTCAGGGCTCTGAAGGTGAGGACCAGGATTTTAAAATGAATCCTGTATTGGACTGGCAACCAGTGATGTGATGCTAGAACTGGTGTAATGTGTGCTCTTTTATTAATGTGCTTTAAAAGCCTTGCAGCAGAGTTCTGAGCGGCCTGGAGACGGTTGAGCTCATTCTTTTTCAAACAGGTAAAAAGACTATTACAATAATCTAAATGCGAAGAAATAAAAGCATGAATAATCATCTCCAGTTCACCTTTGGACACTACTTTTTACTAATTTGGAAATATTTCTCAGTTGGAAAAAAACAGTTTCTGACTAATTGTTTAGACCAGGGGTTTTCAAAGTGTGAGGCGCGCCTCCCCTGGGGAGCGCCAGAGAGTTTCAGGGGAGGCGGCAAATATCTATTTTTAAAATTATATAAAATAAAAAAAAATAGCTTTCTGGAAAATAATCATTTTGTAGATGTATGGAATAGAATACACAAATATATATACATATTTTAATGTCATTTAATCAATCTCTCAGTCCTGACATATACTTGACACGAAACATTTTTAGCTAGCAGTGACAGCAACTTTACCGATAAAAAAATGTCTGAACCCAGCAGAAAGCGCAGGAAATATGATGAGGAATATTTAAAGTTGGGATTTTCTTGGATAGGGCCAGCCGATATTCAAAAACCACAATGTGTGGTTTGCAAAGAGGTTCTGGCTAATGATAGCATGAGACCCTGCAAACTCCGCAGGCATCTGGAAACGAAGCACAAAGGTTTGGTGTTAAAGCCGCTGGAGTTTTTTTCAAATAAGTTAAAGGAACTGAACAAACAGAAGAAGACAGTCGAAACATTCAGCACCACCAATAGCAAGGCAACTGAGGCATCATATCTGGTAGCATTACGTATTGCAAAGGCGGGTAAGCCCCACAGCATCGGCGAAACCTTACTCCTACCTGCTGCAAAGGATATGTGCTCGGTGATGATGGGAGAAGCTGCTGCGGCCAAGTTGAATGTCATCCCCTTGTCTGACAACACTGTCCAGCGCCGTATCTCTGACATGGCATTGGATGTGAAGGAGCAGGTGCTGGACGGTATTCGTGAGAGTCCTTACTTCTCCATTCAAATTGACGAGTCCACCGATGTTGCTAACTGCGCACAGTTGATGACTTACGTGCGCTACATCAGAGAGCTCAACGTCCAGGAGGAGTTTCTGTTTTGTCATTCTCTGACAGCTCACACCACGGCAGAAGAATTATTCAAGGCCTTGAATGATTTCATTGAGAATAACACCATTGATTGGAAGCGGTGCTGTGGTATATGTAGCAACGGGGCAAGGGCAATGACGGGTCGCCACAGTGGTCTGGTGAAACGGGTGCAAGATGTTGCTCCCGCTGCTGTTTGGAGTCACTGCATCATCCATCGACAGGCCTTAGCGGCCAAGAAGATGCCCGAGGAGCTGCGTGCGGTCCTGGGTGAGGCAGTCAAAATAGTCAACTTGATCAAATCCCGCGCCCTGAATGCGCGTCTGTTTTCCATCCTTTGCGATGAGATGGGCGCACACTTTCGCCAACTACTCCTGCACTCTGAAGTCCGCTGGTTGTCCCGGGGCAAGGTCCTCACCCGCCTGTGTGACTTGCGTGAGGAAGTCCTCCTATTTCTCACCGAAATCAACTCTCCATTGGTGAAACACATGGAGGACATGAATTGGGTGGCAAGGTTGGCCTATTTGTCGGATATCTTTGAAAAGATAAATGTGCTCAACACTTCTCTGCAGGGAAAGGAGTGCCATGTCTTTTTGGTACATGATAAAGTCTCTGCATTCAGGAAAAAGCTGGACCTGTGGTGTGCTCGCGTGGAACAGGGCTCAGTGGAAATGTTTCCAACCTTGGAGTACGTTTTGGAGAAGGCAGGACTGGCCGTTGCCTCTGTGCAGCAGGTTGCCACTGTGCATTTGAAGGGGTTGCGCGAGCAGTTTCGGGAATATTTTGGAGAGGACACCAAGGGGAATCAATGGGTTAGAAATCCATTCATCTTCCCAGCAGAGCTCTGTGATGGATTAAGCATCCAAGAGGAGGAGGCCCTACTTGACCTGAGCTCTAACATGGAGTTGCAACAGAAGATCCGTGAAGTGTCGCTTGCACACTTTTGGCTGTCTGTGGAGACAGAGTTCCCGTCACTTTCCATAAAGGCTATGCAAGTACTTATCCAATTCACGTCCACTTACTTGTGTGAGTGCGGGTTTTCTGCCTTGACCATGATCAAAACCAAGTACCGGTCGAGGCTGCAGGTCGAGGGCGACATGCGCTTGTTCCTTTCGTCACTACAGCCCCGCATCCACCGGCTGTGTGCAGCGAAGACGCAGACTCACTGCTCCCATTAGCCTATCCTATAGAGAGGGCCAGCCTAGAGGTGGAACATTAACATGTTCTCCGTTAAAGTGATAGATATGAGATAAATGTTCTTTTTGTTCGTTTTTTTTTTAACTTCAGAAACATGTACAAATAGCATAGACGTGTAGGCTAATTAATTATCAATCATATTAGCCTATTGATTTGTATTAAAATGAGAGATCGTATAAAGAGAATCTGAGCGTAAGAGAGTAGTGGCTCCTAAATGACTAAATGTAGGCTAAATGTATTAGGACTTGTGTTCAAAATAAACTTTTTCAAACCCTTTGCAACTATTTTTTTTTAACACAGTGTTCTTATTATTAATGAAATTAATATCCATATCTAATCACGATAGTTTGGTTGCTATACTGTATTTACCTTGGCCACGTGCTCTTCCTTGTAGCCTAAATATCTCACAATTTGACCCTGCATTAATTTAGAAATACGAAGAAAAAGGATCAGTATAGAAAGAGACAAAAAATTCTTCTTCTTATACCGAAAACAATTATAAACATTCAAAACTAAAAGCATGCAGTCAAGGTGCTCTCCACCTTTATTTCTTAGGGGCTATTTATAAACTATTTGATATGTCTTATATAAAAGCCTAATATAATGTAAAGTAACAGCTAGCTGGCGTCAGTTACTTGTAAAATGCATATATCATGTTTAAGAGTAAAATCTCATTCACTCAGTTATAACAGGCCTATTTGAGTTTGCTAACATTAGCAATAGCGTCAGCTAGTTCGAAGTGTAGCATTACATTAGCAGCACAGTTCCCGTATTTAAGAAGGATTAAACGGACTTACCTGCAAGTGATGCATGGGCATCATCTCACAGTTTATTTTGTCTTTTCTCTGCTCCTTACTCCTGCTGTCTTTTCGAGGCCATTTTCCAAATAGTTGACTTTTTGCCTACTGTCAAACCTCGACAGACCACTGATGACCACTGGAAGAGCACCCACGGGGAGCGTGGGAAGTTGAGTGTTTTTTTTGGGGGGGGGCACCCTCGTCACTTTCTTGAGCAATTAAATATATCTCTTGTTCTGGCTGTTTTGTGATATACATGCCTAAAAAGAGCTTAATATTTCTATACTAAAATAATATATGTAGGCGTTTTATAATTATTATGACTATGATGATTTTTCATTAGGCTATTTTTGGTGCCCCCTCAGCACTTTGTGCCCTACGCACAATGCGCGTGGTGGGCACTGCCTATGTTGATCCCGTTTGCTCGACAACAGAAGTGGAAACAACTAACGTTATCATTTCAAATAATGTCTAGTCAGTCTGTTGAAAACAGTGTTGTGCAGACACAATAGGTTTATTTATACGTTTTTATTTCAAGTCTCCAACTTCGATGTTTCAGTGAGTAGGCCTACTGTTGGCCATGTTGCGCTTTGATCCGCAGCTTCACTCGTTGTAAACCAACCAATCAGCGCGCAGCTCATCTATATATTCATGAGCATACCATGGAAAGAAGAAACCCTCTCGTTTTATTCAAGGGCTATTTCACAGGGTGCATTAGGGCGCATAGAACAGCAGCCGGGACATTTTCAGCCCAACTAATGTTACATACCCTATTTGGAGACCTTAAAGAACAGTGTGAAATACCCTATAAAAATAATTATATGACCCCGTTAAAATGGGGGAGGCCCCGGTGACTTGATGTTCTCTCAAGGGAGGCTCACTGTCTTACACTTTGAAAACCCCTGGTTTAGACTGATGCCCCAAGGACATAGCTGAATCAAACTACACCTAAGCTCCTGAGGCTCGGCTGGACAGATGAGCCTAAGTCACCAACATGCTGTTTTAACTGCGGGATATTACATTCAGGGGCAATAATTAGAGTTTCTGTTTTATCTGAGTTTAAAAGCAAAAAGTTGTCCCCCAACCACTGTTTGATACTAGTCAAACAATTGATTAAAGACGTCAATTTATAGAACTGTTTCCTTAAACAAGCAGAACAATTAAATATCTGCATATAGATGTTAAGATATGTCACCAAATTGACTAATAATCTGTCCTAAAGGAAATATATACAAGAGGAACAGAATAGGTCCTAAAACAGAACCCTGAGGTACCCTTCACGACAATTCTGCAGTTTCAGACATTATCTGATTCACATAGACACTGAAACTTCTACCAGAAATGTAGGATGAAAACCATTTAAAAACTGATCCAGACATCCCTACCAGATCTAATGTCTATTGATCATAATATTAGGATTAATAGTGTCAAAAGCAGATGAGAGGTCCAAAACTGTATATTTTTTATGAGCTGATGTCATAATATCATTACAAACTTAATGGGTTCTCACCTGCACTGTGCCGCAACGAAGTTCACTATATTTTGCAAATAATAATAATAAACACACTATTAATTACATTATCTTAATGCAATGTAACTACTGAAGCATAATAATGAACAGGACTGTAGTATAAAAGTGCCTTGAGCGTCTGTTTTGTTTGGTTAACAATGGTGAACTTTGAAGAGATCAACAACCAGAGAAGGAGAGGGGTAAGAGGAGGACAAGGGGGGGAGGATGATGAAGAGGAGGGGGAAGGAGAACGGTCATCTCAAATAAGATGTTGGCAGTCTGAGACCGTGACCTCCTAACAACGTAATTTTGTGATACTACTGCCTGATGCACGAGGCCATTGTGAGACTGACCGCCTGTGAGTGCTCTGGGACAGCTGAGGACCTCACTGCAGCACTTGCTGATCGTTGAGGCGGTACTTGTAACTATTTGTGCTTTCACGTTAGTCTCAAACACCAACAAGTCTCCAACCACACCAGAAAGTCGCTAGATTTGTCGCTAATTGCTTTTGACAAAAAAAAGTCGCCAGAATGGTTTGAAAAGTTGCCAGATCTTGCGATAAGTCGCTTAGTTGGGTCGCACCTATCACCAGTAAGCGTATCAGCACTATTGCTTGCGTATGGCTACTTCTCGCATGTAGCCGGCCTGGTACTCGATGTCAGAGAGATAGGTAATGACCCTATCACTACATGACTAACCTCAGATCTTGACGAATGATACACACCTAATGCATCCAACACATCTGATTCAAGTGAATGGTCTTTAGCAGACTTCTGTATAACTAGATTATGACCCATTCATTTGAATCAGGTGTGTTGGAGCAGGGAAACATCTAAATTGTGCAGGACAGGGGGTCTCAGAGGACCAGGGTTTAAGACCTCTGACGTACTAGGTAATAGTGATGTGTCGTTCGTGAACAATTCGTTCATTTTGAACGAATCCTTATAAGGACTCGGGAGTAACGAGTCCTCTCAATGAGGGATTTGTTCATTTCCCGACTCGGTCTTTCTACGAGTCTTTGGATCATTTATTACGTGACCTGCATAGGCTCTGTAGTTAGAGGAAACAAACGATTCGTTCATTTCCAGACTCGGTCTTTCTACGAGTCTTTGGATCATTTTTCACGTGACCTGCATAGGCTCTGTAGTTAGAGGAATCAAACGATTCGTTCATTTCCCGACTCGGTCTTTCTACGAGTCTATGGATCCTTTTTTCACGTGACCCGCATGGTATTTTTTAATAGAGGAAACAGTTTCCTTATTCCCTTTCTCGTGGCCGCTGTTTTATTAAGACATGTATGATATTCGCTCAAGTCATCATACTGACTGGTTTTGTTATTTTCACTTTACATTTACACTTACAGTTTAATGCAGTGTAATTGTTTGACGTGATAATTAAATGGTAGTGTGATGATACATGACTAAATCATACAAACTCATGACACATTATTTTAATGCAGGAATTTCTTTTGAAATAGTATCTGCTGGTGCACATGTAATGCACTAACCTACATGAGAATATGATATGCCCCGCCCCCCGGTTGAAATGAACGAACGACTCAAAAACATTTTTGCTCATTTTACTGAACGAGAGTCAAAGAACCGAATTAGTAAAATGAACCGAACTTCCCATCACTAATAGGCAAGCAGTCAGCCCACCCTATCATGGAGTTTGCTTCTCCACGGACGCTAGTTCGTAAAAGTCGTCTGATGCCTGCTTAAGTGTGTAACAGATTTTTCGCTGCTATAAACCTAGAAACTAAAAAGGTGTGTTGAGTTTGGGAATTTGTAAGTTGTTATGTCAGCCTGCCTTCAGAAAGGTACTATAAGCACGCGTGTGCCAGAGCCAGACACGTCACCAGTGTCCCACCAGAAACATCGGGTACGAATCATGAGCTTCAATATTGTTTCGAATACATACATATGTATGGCCGCGGGAACAAGGGGTTCTGAGGGTGCTGCGGCACCCCCTGACAGCAGGAGAATATAAAATGATATGACTTGAAAATCCACCACCGCGGCACAGCCCTGTAGTTGCAGACTGGGCATACCTGCAAACTCTGAAGGGCTAGTAATAGTCCAAACAACAAACAATAATAAATTTGGAAAGGTTATTTCGGTCAATTATTCCTACACTTCAATAGTACCAATTGGTATTGTGTTTTATATTGTTGGAAAGCCTAATTCGTCGCCCTTTTTTTTGTGCATTCGTGGGATGAGCAACACAGCTAACCGTGTGGGTAGCGGCCCAAAAAAAAGCCAAATTCCCCTTCACATGGGTCTTGACCTCGATTTTTAGCCAGGCCCAGCTCCATTTGCACCTTAGCCCTGAGTCCAGCTGTGTTATATAAATTAAATCCTTCTCTTTAAGTTTGCTCATTCTGGAAAACAATTGTCAATATTTTACGTGCTGGACCAGGGCTACTTTTTCATGATCATAAACATTTGTTCAGGCTAACTCCGACTGCATTAAATCAATGTTAAATGATCCGCCAGAGCAGTCTTGTTTCAATACGTGTTCGTAATGAAATTAGCTCCAACATTGTAGGTAGGCTACTGCAACACATTTCGCTGATCTTACGTTATTTGACTAGTCGTCAAGCTGACTACTGTAGCTTTTTTCAAAGAAGACGCTGCAGTTCACTTGATTGTGATTGGCCAAATTTGGCTCCTGACGTATCACCTAAGATGCTTTATTGTGAAGACGACAGCAGTAGGTTTTTGAAACTCCCGTTAATGGGAAATTGTATCCCCCCCCCCAAAAAAATAAAAACTCTGGATCTACACGATTCACGTCGATGACATTTTTTCATTTAAAATGGCTATTTTCACAGAAAAGTGACGGGAGCACAGGGAGAATAATAACTGGAAAACAGGCTAAGAATTGTAAGGGTGGGGCTGAAAAATTGAGACAAAAAGACATCAGTGTCATTAGACATGGTTATACCAATGATAAAACAGCTATGTTTATTTTACATAATGCTCAAAAAACATTTTTGCACTCAAATAAAGGCCCCAAATTTTTGATTGCGCGGAGCAAAGGACACAACATGATTTGGCACAGCCGCGAATCAAACTGGCAATCTTTGCCAACTAGCTTGATTCCCTAACTCCTCAGCCACGTGTTGGCTGGGAGTGTGCTGTAAATGCTTGGTAGTGTGCAGACAAATGCTTAGTTGTGTGTACTCAATGAATGGTATGCATGTGTCATTTTAAAATATGTCTGTGTGTACCAAATGAAAACACAAGTTCCATTTTGTGAACAGTTAAGAGATTTGATGGCAAAGAGTCATCTTGCAAAGGAAGTTTCAGGTTTAGCATTGTCTGTGGGCGGTTTTGAGGTGTCTGTGTGCAGTTTTGAGACAGCTGTTATTGTTTTGAGAAACTTGTTAACAATTGTGAAAAACTGTTAATATAGTTCCTTGGCCTTGTGTAGCTGCAGCTGATCGTCAACTGCTAGCGAGTTTGCTAGCTAATGTCATGTAATCTAGCTTTCTAGTTAACATGTAGGTAAAAATGCATACGGGTCATTCTACGAGATGGGTGCCTTTTCCACTTTGAAATCCTCAATTTTTTTCCAAGGAAAAACTGTTTAAGACATTCACATTATGAAAGACATAGTAGACCTCCAAAAAAACATGTTTTCCCACCTCAGGTATTAAAAAGGACATCATTATACCACATTTATTTATAAGGCATTTCATTGCCTTTCAATGTTTTTTTGATAAAAAAGACATTTGTTATGGGGTGGTAAGTCATGTTACAGGGTGGTTGACTTTGACTATTCCTATGTCATTTATTGTGTTTTTACCAAAAACATAATTAATTTTGAGTATACATGTGAACATGGGATGACTTAAAGAATCCTGTTAAATGTGCCTAAAAACGTCTAAACAGCATACCCAAAGTAAATTGACAGCTGTTCTTGAACCATTTGTAGTACATGCATGTAAATGGTCTCTTTTGAAACCTGACACAAAGACAGAATTGTCAAAGATAATACCACAATATATTTATATTTGACACATGTTTATAAGAGTACATCCAGGCGTTTGGGGGACATGCACAAATAATGACTTTTTTGCAAAAAATAATGATTTATTTTGAAAAAATATATTGTATAGTGTCAGGGGCATAACTATAATCCTTAATATAATAAAGGTTTTGTTTAGAAATAATATTTTGAAGTTAATAAGTTTAATGCAAATTCCATGTTGGTCATTGCGGACATGGTAAAAGCAGCCATATCCTTACTAATAATGTCTAAAAAGTGCTTGTTTTACTTTTGCAATGCCATTAAAACATTAATAATGTAATTAACAACACTACTGTTAACAACCTTGAACTTTTGGAAAACATTTGGACTTTTTTCTTTTGAAGCTCATGAAATGTGCACTCAAATGGCACCCGTTTCGTAGAATGACCCACACTACTCTGCATGATCATTTTATTGTGATAGGGAAACGTTGAGTTTGACATAGTTAACTTGTTTCTTTCCAATACAATACGTTTTTGGTAACCATCTGCACTGACTCGTTTTTTCAAAATCTATGCTCAATAGCGTTAGCAGCAATGAGTCGATGAGGTGGTCGATGCTCTGCTTCTGCTGCCGGGTTGGCTGTAAGACATACGTGTCAAACATAGACATAATAAAGAATCAACGCCACATTGGCTGCTGGGCATGAGATATGCAGCCGCCATCTTGGAAAGGGGAAATTACTAGTTGCTTAGCATCAGAATAAACAAGATACCAGCACTGTGCAGCATATTCCTGCTAAAATCGTCGGACAATCTCAAACAGTATGACCTTTGCAGCAAAGCAAACCATGTGAAAATCAGTTCGGTATGATTAATTGAATGCGCTGACAGCTCATTGCCCCAGCCAAACAGATTACACTGAGTGGAGCGGTTGTCCTTTCCAAGATGGCGGCCCCATGGCTCGTCAGCGCCAGTAGGCAGTAGCTGTCGATGCGGCGTCTACTCTTTATTATGTCTATGGTTTCAAACACAAGGCCCGCGGGCCACATCCAGCCCTGGCGTACAATTATATCCAAGATGAGATCGGAATTTTTTTTTTTTTATCTACATGAACCACCAATAACAGACAAACTACAAATCCCATAATGCAGCGCAACAGCTGCCTTATTGAATAGGCTACGTGCGATCATTTGCACATCTAAAACCATAATTTAAAATCAAAGTTAGCCCCTAACAATGGCCAAGAGAAAAGTTGATTCTGAAAACTGAGCCTTTCAAAACCAGTGGGAGAATGAATATATGTTTACTGAAATTGCCGGTAAACCCGTGTGTCTCATTTGCGGAGGTGATGTGGCTGTAATTAAGGAGTATAATCAAAGAAGGCAGTACGAGACAAAACATCAGCATAAAAGCAAGTTTTATTGTGGCATAGGACATAGCCAAATCAGCCAGGCCATTTACAGAGGGAGAAGTTCTGAAGAGCTGCATGATGAAAGTGTGCAACGTCATGTGTCCAGATAAAAAGCAGGCGTTTACAAATGTAAGCCTTTGCAGAAATACAGTTGCTGATCGGTTTTGTGAGATGGCCACTGAACACAGTTAATTAAAAGAGGGAAATACTTTGTTGCATACTCCCATGCTGTGGACAAAAGTACTGACATGACTAAAACTGCACAGCTGGCCATCTTCATACGTGGAGTGTACTCCACGTTGTGCGTTACAGAGGAAATATTGTATATTAAATCGATGCACGGGACAACAAAAGGAAAATACCTCTATGAAAATGTATGTCAAAGTGTAAACGGCATGAAACTGCCTTGGGACAAACTTGTTGGACTTACAACAGATGGAGCACCGGCAATGTGCTGTGAAAAAAGTGCACTAGTGGCAAAGATGCGCTTACTGTAAAGATGCGGGTGGAAAACTGCACCTGTGTTGACAGCATATCACTGTATCATACACCAAGAAGCACTGAGTGGTAAAGTCCTAAAAATGGATAATGTGATGAACACTGTAACGCAAACCGTAAACTTCATCAGAGCCCAAGGTTTAAATCACCGCCAATTTCAGTCTTTTCTGCGGGAAATGGATTCAGAGTTTGCCGACATGCCTTAGGTGAGGTAGCCTGACGTTGTCATACTCATAATTCTAGTCAGAATATGAGTCTGATAACTCTCCCTTGGGCTGTGACTATGGGGCGTGTTTCAACTGATCTCGTAAAACAAATGCCTCTTTGCTCAATTGGATAGACCTACAACCAATCAGAGCAACGTAATATGTTGTTTGTTGAAATTTTTTTTAACCCAAGCGCTCTTTGGTGACGTGGTTGATTATGTTACTGTTGATCATCTGTCCATCATCGTATAAAGCCCGCCCTGACAATTTCATTGGAACGAACAGCTCCTGTTCAGGTATAGTTTTTCCGCAACCGAGCTACTCCAGACCCAACTTCCCGCCCATTTTTTGGGGGGCGGGGCTAAGTTGGGCTGGCAGCCAGGCTATAGATGAGGTGGTTAAGCCGGGGAAAAGTTCTCAATAGACTTTTAGCGTTGGGCGAGGAAATCTGTCAGTTCATGGACAGTAAAGGCAAAGACTCCACAGTTCTGCGGGATGAAAAGTGGAAATGTGAGTTGGTATTGCTGGCTGACATAACTACGCATCTCAACATCTTAAACCTTCAGCTCCAGGGATGGGAGCGCATGATCACTGATATGTATGATGCAGTGGAGGCATTTCAAGTGAAGCTGCGCTTATGGGAGACACAAATGCACCAATGCAACTTGTCTCACTTTCCCTGTTGCCAAACCATGTTGAACCAAGTTAGCGCCACGGTGTTCCCAAATGCCCACTCTGCTGATGAACTGAGCGCACTGAGTTTGCACGGCGCTTTGGTGACTTTGAAGCACAGAAAAGTCATTTTGAGCTGCTTCGCAACCCATTTTGCAGTCAACGTGGAAACTGCACCTGTACAGATGCAGATGGAGCTGATGGAGCTGCAGTGTAACGGGACACTGTGGGGCCCGCAGATTTCCTTCGCTTCATTCCTGAAGCAATGCCCCAGCTCCGTCAACATGCGGCTCAAACGCTACTCACGTTTGGCAGCACATACATGTGTGAGCAGCTGTTCTCTGTGATGAAAATTAACAAAACATCCCACAGGAATCGTCTCACTGATGAACACCTGCAGTCCATCCTGAGAATCTCCACACCACAGAACCTAACCCGAAACATTAACAAACTTGTTGCCTAGAAAACTCTGACAACATGGCATAATAGCAAAAAATGCAATGTTTTGATTTGTTATGATATTAACTGTTACTTAAAAGCATTATCTCATTATTTTATGGAGAGCAAACTATTTAAAGTTGATTTATTTTGGAATGATACTGTATTTTGTCTGTTTCGATTCATATTAATTTTAAAAATACATTTAGTTTTAGTCTGTTCAATAAATGTTTATCCGGTTCGGCCCGCAACGAAAAGTGTGCTTAGAGTTTCGGCCCCCGTGGGATTGAGTTTGACACCCCTGCTGTAAGAGATCACTGTGACTGACAGGTGCATTCACTTTTTGCAGTCAGCTATTAAAGTACTGCATTATAGTCAACAGAGTGGGGTGGGGCCCTACCACTTTGAAAAGTACTGTGTGAAAGTAGTGTGGCTCTGGTTGGAAGTCTTTACTCTTCACCCCTTTCCTTGGTGAGGCTGGGGCAGCAAACAGCTCCACCTGCTTGGTCGTCATTGTAACAACAGCTGGCAGCCAGGCTGTTGGCAGGCACGTCTGTAGCTGCAGGTAAATTATAATGAATTTACCCTGCAGCTTGTTTTTATGTGTATAGACTTGTAATTATATGCATGTGTAATTATATATATATATATATAAATCTTCACTTGTTACAGAACCCAAAACCATTAGATATTCACAAATCGGCCTACATTTCCACCATGAGCTTAATTGTCTTGTTAATGTGTCAGAATCCTGCCTTTGACAGCTTCAATGCTTGTTTTAACCATACAGTGAAAAGTGCTAAGCTCTTGCTGTTATCAGTGTTACGGAGCATTAAAAGCACTTCCAGGATCACTGGCGGATAACAAAGAGATGTAGTCATTCCTGTGGGCCTCTGTTCAACCAGGTTGCGATGAGATGAGAAGGTTCCAGAACCACATATGGCAGAGAAACTGCAGGAGGCATGCTCCTCAATAATGTATTGACACATCTGTTTGCATGGAGGACCTCCCTTATCACCTTGGTTGTCTGTCGTTACTGATTAACGACAGACATCACAAGGGTCTAGGTCAAGAAGCTTAGCAACACCCTGGCAATGCTTAGATACTAAATGCCAACAATGAGTGTGATGTTGGGGTATGGACACATGCAATGCAGACACAATGCTAGAAGTTAAACGTGTTTTGAGTGAGCATGGCTCAATGTATGACTCAGTGACTCAAATAGTGCGGTGAGTCTGCACATGTTTGCCGCTGTGATAGCCGGCTGCGTACAGGAAAGTCCTCGAGGGCACAGGTGTGTCAGAGTGGTGTAATCCTAGCTGTCATTCCAGCTGCTTATTATAAACTTGACCCAAGTCTCCCGAGATGGGGTCTCTCTTTCTCCTCCCTCTCATTCTCCAGACAAACATTTCATTACACCCTCCATCCATGCCAACATAATCCACCCCAGTGTTTCATCTGCTGCAGCAGGCAGACCAGAACTAATGTCTGAGTAGCAGACACCCATTCTGACCTTTGGTGATGGGGAAGAGGAGGAGGGGAGGTTGAGAGGGGGATGAGGAGGAGGAAAGTGGATGAGCAGGAGAGGGGATTGCAAAGGAGAAGCGGAGAGGGGGACGAGGAGAGGGGGGATGATGAGGAGAAGTGGAAAAGGAGGAGGGTGAAGAAGGGGATGAGGAGGAGAAATGGAGAGGGGAATAAGGATGAGAGGGGGATAAGGAGGAGAGGGGGATGAGGAGAGGTGGAGAGGCATCTGGGGTCCACACACTTGACTTCAGGCCCACTCAGACTAACTGTACGGCGGATACCCGACACTGTTCAGCAAGGTGGCTTGGAGGTTGAGAGATGCTTGATTATTGTATGTAACATTATAAATATTAAGAAGTAGGACCACTGAGACCATCAACTGAAGGGTGGAAGGAAAAACTGTTAAAAATAGCTGCTTTTTTCGTTTTCTTGAGAACAAGCCTGGGGGCTGAATTTAGTCCCTGCTCTCTCTGGATCATAATTGATAGACCAAACAAGAAGTGCGCAGAAACATCAACTTAGGGGACATCAGCAGAAATGGAATGTGACATTGAGTGCACCCTCCAACAGTGCTGTGACGCTTCCAGATGCATCTTGATAAGCTATGGAATCAGACAGGTCTACAGTTCATAATCATCCACATAGTTTATACTCTGATGATGGGGTGGAACTGAAATGTTGCAGCCAGTGACTGGGGGTTAACATTGATTATGGTATATTAAACAACGATCTCGCTTGCTCTCTTGCTCTCATCACCCTCTCATTGTCTCTCACACTCTCTCTCTCTCTCTCTCTCTCTCTCTCTCTCTCTCTCTCTCTCTCTCTCTCTCTCTCTCTGTCTCTCTCTCGTTTAATGATGAATTGACCAGAGGGTCCTTTCATTATCTCAACCCGCTCACTGATCTGCGTGCTACTTAAACCCAAAAGAGGTGAATACGCTTCTGATGAGGGTGGCAGCACAGTCTCTGATTATCCTCTCCGTTCCTGCTGTCTGGAAAGACAGAATCAAAAGCTGTCCAATGTGTCAACGTGCTATTTTAAACAAATGTCTCAAAAGCATTTAACGGAGGGAAAGACTGTGCAGTATTATATTCCTATGAAAAGTTCAACATTAGACAGCACACACATAGCAAACGTTGTACCAAGAGAACACCATAAATATGAGCATAGACCCTTTCCAGACCTTGGCCATCTAGTCCCATCAGCCTAGACGCTTCTATTAGTTCCCTGACAGCAAGCGATGGATAACATAATGACATGGAAATGACATGTGGCAGATTGCAATACATGTGGTCTGTCTGTTGTAGTACCTTTTACACAATATGTCACCGTATGTCACCTCACTTGTCATCACACACCTTCCCCTCGGAGAGAGAAAAACCGAATGCCTCTCGCCCGCACTGCCCTCCGAAAGGTTGCAAATGGGCTAATTTGTACGTTTGACAGCGCTGGTGTCAGCGATGGGAAAGGAAATAGGCCAGGTAGGCTGGACTCGCTTCAGTGACTGCTGACAAGCACACAGACTGTGCAGAAGGTATAGGTCAGGTTCCTCTGGAAACTCAGACAAATTAAAAACAGAGAACCTTTGACATTTCTCATGCTACAGGGCTGCAAAGGTCATTGGCTGTAGTTACCAGTCTCAATTTCTCTCCCTCATCCCTGGCGAATGTGTTTCTCAGGCGCAACGCGGGGTCTGTATGTGGACCAGGGAATCAGTGAGCAAATCTATTGCAGGCTCACCGTGTCCAAGAAAATATCAACCGTTTCAGAGCAGGAAAGATTAATGTCAGTCTATTCTGGGCATTTTTGGCATACTGCATTTGACACATGTATAGGGAGTTGGGAAAAGTAAATAATTTTTCTGGCATAGTGGATTGTATGACACTATAGGTATTGAGACAAACCCAGTGGAGAGGCACCTATATTCCACTACCTCCTCCCTCCTTCTCCCCATTACACACAACACACCCATCCACCCCATAGATCCACCTACCTTTCCGGCCACCAGACCACCACCTTCACCAAGGGCTTGACCTCACCCCTTCCCAACTGCACCTTTTCATCCACCCTCTCCCTTTTTCTTCCCTCCTTGGTAACCTCCTATGCCATTTCATCCCACACCACACCTGTCTGTGCTGGGACCCAGCAAAACCTGCTCCACCACCCCTGCCTTCTCCAAAGCCATCAACACCACCATCAGCTCAACCAACAGATCTCCCCCTTCTGAATATATATATACCTGTATTCAAGCTAATCAGGGCAGCAAACAAATCTGAACACAACCCCACCCTGAGAGGACGCACCTCCTCCTCCACCCATCCCAAACCCCAACATCATGGCCGCCATCTCTGCCTTGTCAACTGCTACGTCATTACTCTGAATGCAAACCTCCAATTCTAGTTCCCACATCCCTGCACCCAACCTTCCCTTGTCATCCTCCACTGCTCAACCAAATGATATTCTGTAGGTTCACCAGGAGGTAAAATCCAGTCCCTTTTTGGTTGGATACTTATGGAGGATAATTTGGATCAATGTTAATTTGGGGTAAACATGTTGTTTGTTTGTTTCCAGTGTGGCTTCTCTTTTGTTCAATCGTGTTTGTTTGATGTACCTGTGGTGTACGGTTCTTTTATTTGGGCTTGTTGCAGCTTTTGAAACTGTGTTATCTTTGATCACCCTAGCAATGATATTCACTCCCACACCTCCATTTCCTCTCAACATTGCAGTAGAGTGTTGTTTAAAGATTGATACCCCCGTCAACAGCACCATACGAAAATAATCATTATCTACCCATACACTGTCATTCCTGCCCATTCCTGTCAGTATGGAACAATCTCCAAACAGGATGTTAAATCCCCTCCTCGTATAAAGCGAAAGAAATAAACAAAGTCGTTTGTGATTTTACCATCGTGTATCACTCCACACACCATAAACACATCTCCCGGGGCCTCGTAACTTCTGTGAAGCGTGACTCATTCTCATTTAAATGTTAATATACTTCCCATCATTCATAATGAACTGTTCTCCCAAGCTTTTCCTGTTCATCTCTTGTTACATCTCACAGGACAAGGACATTAACAATACAAATGACTGCAGCATTGTAACGGTCGCACCACTGTGAATCTATTTTTGAACTGAAGGTAAGTGGTTAACATTCAACCCAGTAATTGTCCAGTATTATATCAGTTCAGAAAATTCCACAAAGATTAAAGATGGGGCTTGTCTTGACTGTGACTCACTACAACACGGTTTTGGTTGACGGCGTTAATCCGATCATCCCTTTGAGATGGTTTACCTCACAGCCCTGTTCCCTTTCTCTAGCAGCAGTGATAACTGTTGCGCGGGAAATTAGTGGGGCCGCAGATTGTGATTTGAGTATGGCTGGGCCAGTAAAATATGACTGGAGTATGGATGGGCAGTAGAATGTGACAGTGGCACGGGTGGGGCAATAGAACATGAGAAAGGCATAAGAGCAGTCAGAGACTCTATAGACCTCCAGCCCAACACCTTCATACCGGAGCCTCTCTGTGAGCTGACCCAGCTTGTGTGTCTGGTTTTTAGGCCTCCAGCCCCCCCTGGTCCCCAGCCCCCCTGGAATCTCTGGTCCCAGCCCCCTGACTCCCCTTGTCCCTTGCCCCCCCTGTCTCCTCCAACCCCCTTGTCCCCTCTAGCCCCCCTGGTCCCCTGCCAGCCCTGTCCACCTGGCTCTTTGTCAGACAAAGCCACTGGTTACCACACTAACAATCCCCATCCGTCATTAAACCTGACACAGCTCCTGCTCGGTTGCCAGGCTCAACCTTTAACGAGGTGGAGGCCGATCTCAGCAACGTGCCGGCTAAGAGCAGGATTAGATGCGTCATGAAAGCCATTGTGGAGGAGATGCTGCTGTATCTGTGCAGGAGGGGGGTGATCAGTGAAGAACAAGCTGCTGCACACTGGGAGAGATGGCTGGAGGAAGGCTAATCCATTCTGAACTGCGAATATGTAGCGTGCAGCTTGTAACAGGATGACTTCGGGTTGCTCGTTTGTTTGTGGAACGTTCTCATGTAAGGAATTTACGTATTTACATACAGCATGTATTTATTGTTTGCATAACAATGCAAACATAGAATCCTTGAGGGTTTAGGCTGGTTGAGGGGCAGTTCTATGGTCGAATGTGAAGCAAAGCTTGTAAAAAGGGATATACAAATAAATGTGATTGATTTGATAAGCATCCATTCACATTGGAAATATTTAAATTAAATGACTTATATGTACATATGAAGTTAAACCTTTTTGGCCAAAATGGTTATACGTGTTTCTCCGCACAGCCCAACATCCTACATGAGCATATGTTTTTGCGGAGCGGAGATTGATGGGGAATCTTTATTGATCAGACATCACACATCAGATTTTGCTGCAGCCATCACATTCATAGAGTATGCCAACTTCCCCCAGCGATGATATTTTCCAAGTCTGAGAAAAAAGGAAGAAGTAGAAAAATGTTGATGCTTTAAAATCTCCACAAAGAAAAAAAAGCCCATAAGTTTTGCTTGAAGACAACTCTCTTGGCAGTAGACCATCAAAACTGTCTTGAATAATCCAATAGCCCCCATATACAGACCCCCTCCCTCATCCACTCCCCCCCTCCCTTCTCCCAAAGGAAGCGTTTATGAATTCACGACAGGGCGGCATGCATGTTCTCCCTCCCATCAGCGTCCATATCTGATGTCCTCCAAAATCCTGCCTCTGGACAGATTGTGTGTTGGAATGACACATGAGAGCAGATGATTCATTTATCAGACCAGGCCCAGACTCCCTTCCCAGGTGACTTGCTGATCACATGGTTGATATGGCCCTGACTGTCCTCGGGGTGATGGAGGGACGCACCAACAGGACAGTCAGAGCCGGAGTCTGGAGGCCTGTGGAACTCAATCTCATCCTCGGTTTATGCCTTCCGCTCCTCTGTCTCCCATCCCTCCATCCGTCTCTCTCTGCTCCTTCGTCCCACTATCCTTCCATTTACCCATCCGTCTCATTCCTCCTTTCATCCCGGCGTGACAGCAAACAAACTGACTACCGCTGAACAAAAACAATGCTATTTTAGAGGTTGACTGGACATCAATGCTTTAAACGTCAGTCCAAAACAGTCAGTACATAAGACAGGCTGTAACAAACGCCAAACAGGCTTATAGTTATTTATATAAGTACGCTGTTGCTATTTGGTGTGGGTACTGTTTGTATGCATGTGTGATTGTATGTGTCGCATTAAACATTTTTTTATGGTGTCCCAGGCTATAATCAGATGACACTGTCCATGGTGCTGAAATACATTTGACAGTAAGTCTTATGATAGCGACTCTCTACGGTCTCTCTCTCTTTCCTTTCTTCTCCTTTTGTCTCTCTCCCGCTCTCTTTCTCAATATGCTGCTGTTACAGAATGTAATACAAAGGCTCAAGGTGAGCAATACCAGAAAGAAATCCACTTGTACGTCTACGTTACCAGCACCATCATTTTTTCACCTTTAGAGGACGCATCCCTTTCACAGGAACACAATACCTTAATCTCCCTAGTCACTTTTTATTCCCTTCTTGGTGGTGCAACCATTTTTTAGGGTTTGTGCTTTAGGATATGGAGGTTAACTTAGTCTTCAGCTCTCATTTATTCACCAACAGGCAAGAACACAAAGGGTCAATAATGTCCTCAATCATCAATCTTCCTGTAACACGTCAATGCAGTTGGCGAAACAAACCAACCTTTCATCAGAATCTTTTCAATTGAATCTCATAGCATTTAAACTATCCCTAGTCCCGAGTATTTCTCTAGAATCTACACTAGGGCTTAGTCCTCCTCCTGTTCAATATTTATACAAGCCAAATCTTTTATTCTCCACAAAAAGAAGACCAATTTACTTTACATGAGAAGTCGCTTTCATTTGATTGGCTAGATGCAAATTAATCTGGGTAGAAGAAGGTCAAACATGTTTTGATCTCTCCAGTCCTCTTTGAAAGGACTTAGATGTTAATGTTGGATGAAAGTACAGCATGTTTGACTGTATTTGCGTATGAACGCAAATCCAAGTTGCAGTCTGGTAACATGTACACCAACCAACACCCAAACTCAATTCTCAGTGCAACACAGATCAAGAGATACACAAAATATGACCTATCCGTACCATCTTTGATTTCTCTCATGTTCTTTAGCGTGAAATGGACAGTAACTCAAATGTGTTTGTTTGGCAGGTCACCAGAACCATTTGGCACTTGAGCATTTCCTGCTCTGTGGGGTTGAGAGATATGCTGACTCGGCTGCTCCGGTCTTGTCCACCTGTTCACCAAGGGGAATGACCTCCAAGCCCAGGTAGACAAACACAGCACGAACGATCAGTGGCCTGTATGAAGATGGAGGAGGAGAAGAGGAGGGCTGTGGATGCTGCAAGGGTTATATCAAAGGTTCTGAAGATTACTAAGACCCCAGACATGACTCTAAATCAACTCAATCAAAAAGAGACAAAGCACAAACAGGAGTTACCACTCTTCTCTTATGGAAGATCAATTCTGGTTCTTTTTGTGGAACACATTGTGTTGTAAAACACAATGTGTTCGGCAGTTCTCTGAAATTTAACTATTTCTTCTTTTGTGTTTGTAAGATTGAATAAATTGAACTGATAATGGATCTTGGTTTAAATCAAATAAATTCAATAAACTCCATCCTTTCAAAACATTTCAAAACTAACAACAGTACTGAACAATTTGTGAGGTATCATGGTCTAGTGCACCATTTGTCTGGTCAGCATTCCTCAACAAAATCATCAGCAACTACAGTGAATACCATTGCAGCTGGATGAAGACTGAGGATAACATTCAAGACATTACTCCAGTCATTCATAAACACGGACGAGTCATCTGGCCATCTGCGCCTCCATTACACTCCCCCCCAATCTTTAACATTTTTCATGTCAGCCACAAAATGTCAGCAAATGTCAGCTGTTGGAAATGCATGAGTGATGTGGCGAACCTCACCTTTCCAGAACACGTTCACACACGATTGGTTTTCTTTGGATTCTTTACCCCTCACCACACCCCTCTCTCCCCCTTCCCACCATCCCCTCTACTCCTTCCCATCCCACCCCACCCGTCCTGTCTCCCAAGGAATAGCATTTACATACTTCATGGTTGTATGTGTTGTATTCGCTACCTGTTGGTACACATGCCTAACCCATTCAGCACAGTTACTCTGAGCTTCAGGTTCGCTTCAAGGTGCCTTGCCTGGCACTATCAGGTACAGAACTCCACTCTCCATCTGAATTTTGGTGTCATGTTCTCATGTTCCGTATGTGTTCCATACATACAGTAACAGTCATCTCATCATAAGATCTACAAACAGCAGATCCATCTTGCTGCTACCCCACATGCTGCTCAGATGCTAGCAACCAGACCACCTGATCCATTTTTCAGGTGGATCAGGTGTTGAAGATGAAAATAAGGCACGGTGCATTTACTTACCAATTGGAGGGGGGCCTTCGTTCGAGCCTGCGTCCACCTGGTTGTGGTTATCGTGTTCACCACCCTGGGTGCTGGAACCATCGGTGTGGCACCACAGGTCAGCATGAGAATCACTTCCTGGTTCGTTCAGGTAGGAAGTCGACAGGAAGTCGTAGATTTAGCTCCGTAAAAGACATGCATTGTTGTGAGTTTGAAAGAGAGATTGAGGGAGAGAGAGACAAAAAGAGAGAGTAAGGGCGAGACAGAAAGAGATAGAGAGACAGAGTGACAGCGAGAGAGAGATAAGAGAAAAAGATAGAGCAAGAGAGAGAGATAGAGAGGAAGAGACACAGAGAGAGGATTCAGGACTTCTTTAAGATCTCCATTAGCCGGTGCATAACATGAGCTACTCTTGCTGGGGTCCACACAAATAATGAAAACATAATAGATAAGACACTTACAGAATTGTTATTTTTAAATAAACTTGTTTTGCTGCCAGTAGTTGCCAGTAAACTTGCTTTATTGTGCTTAAGCAATCAGAGCCAGAAGCGATGCTCTGTAGCTCTATAGTGTACATGCACTGTGCATTGCTTTGACTGTGTTCCAACTGCAGATGGAGAGAGAAATAGAGAGAGAGATTTCCCTGGTGGCCCCGTTGGCCCAGTCCCAGAGAGAGTGCTAGAGGCAGTCTAGCCCTTTCTCCTAGCCAGGCCCCTGGGTAGGACTGACAGGACTGGGTCGAGACAGAGACAGAGCAAAAGAGAAGAGACCGCAGAAAGAAAGAAAGTCAGATCGTTTGAAAGTGAGAGACAGAGACACAAGACAGAGCAAGAGAGGCAGAGAAAGTCACAGAGACTTAAGAAATTAAGAACACGGAGGGAAGGAGTGTGTGTGTTTTTGTTCGATGAAGAGCACGACAACGTGCCTACTGCTGCACCTCCATGTGCTTATTTTCCACACAATGTACTCTTCACTCAGAATGCAGGTTCACCATCCATTTTTCTTCCAGTTATTATTCTGTCTGTTCTGACAGCTTGATTTGATCTGCACGGTGCTCATTATCCCACCATTTGCATTCTATTTTCCACACTGTTGCGTTGTTATGGCAATCTGCATGCAGGCGATTGCATCTGGCTATTTAAAGTCTCTGACTCCATGTAAAAAGGAGCTTGGAGCAAAATGTCAGATTCTGACATTGAACACGTTTGAACAATGGCTTCTATGGACATATGGCCATCCATCCAATGACCATCGTGATTGGTCACTTTGCTGAGTAATTGATTATGCTTCATGATGGGGTTATTACTGTAATGTCCACAGTGGTCTTTTTCTTCTTGAGATCTAACGGAAGCAGAAAACGTTCACAACTAGTAGTTCTCTGCCCGAACGCCTGAAATGTCAAGTAGGCAGTAGGTAGGATTCTGTGAGTCTGTGCCTGTGTTTGTGAAGGTGTCCATACCTGGTTGTAGGTGTGTGTGTGTGAGTGTGTGTGTGTGTGTGTGTGTGTGTGTGTAGGTGTAGGTGTGTGTGTGTAAGTATTTGTGTGTGTGCATGCTTGTGCATGTACAGTGTGTAAAGGTAAAACACTTTATTGTCGTATACAATACAACAACATTTTGTTTGGCAACTTTCAGACGGTAACAAGAGCAAGAGCATTCAAACATAAACCTCTAAAAGGATTTAGACTTATTTAGTATTAATAAACAAACAGAACACTGTACAAATTCTACATATTTTACAGTACAATATACAAAGTTGCACTTAAATATTATGCATTGGTTAGTAAAAAGTGATTATTAACAAGAGATATATTGCACATTGTGTAACAACTGCAGTGCATGTAACACCAAAGGGTAATGTTAATGTCAAAATTGTCCGGTCCAGGAATTACAGGGGGATGCAGTTCAGTCTGTTTGAGAGTGACTTGATGTCCCTGTATCTCTTCCCAGAGGGTAAAGGGACAAACATTCTGTGACCTGGGTGAGTGTAGTCTTTAATGATGCTGCTGGTCTTTGTTTGCAGTCAGCTATCACATGCATGTGTGTGTGTGTGTGTGTGTGTGTGTGTGTGTGTGTGAGAGAGAGAGAGTAGATATATTATGTATGTGAATGTGTGTGGTTTCTTTTTCACTGTAATTGGACAGCTGATGACCAGATGACCCAACTCAAATGGTCGAGTGGTGATGGTAGTGGTGGGGCGGCGGGTAGGGGGCACCTGCCATCTGGCTTGCCCAGGGGGAGGCCCCCGGTCCTGGGCACCTTCGCTCATCTCAGCCCCAAACAGGTAGCAGGCCCACCCGACTTCTACCTCCCACCCACACATCCACCAGTGGATAATGAGGGACGGACAGCTGGTGGCTTGGTTGTGTGTGCATGGCATGCCCCTCCCCAGGAACAAACTGATGGAGAGGCATGCTGAGGCCTTTAGCACTGTCAGCATTTTCTAAGTGGACTCTCCTTCTCTCTGTTTGACTTTGAGGCCGGGGGCGTGGAGGAGGAGGAAGGGGAGATTATGGAGGGAGGGTGGGTGGATATTGAAAGTACACTGCTATCCTGTATTGATATGAAAAACTCTATTAAAAGTGGGGATGATGTACAATGCTGTGGTTACTGTCTCTTTCCTGTCATGTGGCTACATTAATTGTTAATAGCTACACATACATACACACACACACACACACGCACAAACACAAACTGGTAGGCAAGCAATCACACTCCTACTGACATGCAAAGACACACACATACTCACACAAAATCATGCACACACACGGTTCATGAATGTAGACAGAAACACTTACACAGCACAACCTGTCAACACTCAACAACACTCAACAGTACAAAGCATGCCGTTTGAAGTCCTTGTCTGTATGTACAAACGCGTCTGCTAAATGAATACATTAATCAAATAAAACACAACTCTAATTTGAAGGTTTCCTGCCAACTTTTACAGTCACCAGAGAAGAAAAAAACGTGTTTCGTCTAAACATGCCAAAATGATACGAAATATACAAAGGATACATTTGCTAAACAGGTGTCCCATTCATCCAGTCTGCAGCATTTGAATGCGAGCATGAGTCATGAACACTCTGGAGACGTGGTGAATACTATGAATGAAGTTCATGAGGTGACACCAAGACACCTACAGGTGTCACTGTTTTAAAGGGTAATTTACCATCCTCGCCTTGCCGTCGTTAACCGGTCCCGTTAAGCCAGTATGCTACTTGGCACATTAACAATACATCACTTTTTTCCCTCCTCGTTTTGTTTTTACTTACTTGCTCATATTTTGGCAATACATCTGTTTCTAGCCAAACCTTTAAATTCAATTCAATCGAGCAGGTGTGAATGAATGAATGGTCAACGCTGGCTAGTTCACCGTAGTTGACATGCTTTTGCTGTCCGTAGGCTATTATCAGGTAGAAATGGAAATGGCATGAGGCTGTGTGTGCATGGCTGCAACGTTGTTGATATTAATGACTCTTTAGAATGCAAGTCCCCTGCACTGTCCAAGAAAAAAAAAACCAAAAAGATTCCAATGAGCTCAGCCTCACGCCAAAGGATGACGCGAGTCGATGGAGGGAGGTTGGGTCTAAACCGCACACTGTACGTGAGATGCAAGTGAAACTGATGGGACCGACTTTGTGTTGTGTGCTTGGCAGCACCGGCGTTCAAACTGCGGGGACTGCGAGCAAGACTTATTATGTGACAACACAGGAAAACAACCAATAACGATAATACTCACCTTCACTTTTTGAGAACATCGGTTTCTTTTGGGCAAAGCAAAGGTATCTTGCAGATGAACATCTTTGTCAACGCAAAGACAATGAGAACGTAGCTCTGGACCATCTATTTAATCAGCTGCGGTTCCCGTGTACATCATTGTAGCCTACAGGGTTTCACAGCTGATTTTGCGAGCAGTTGTAAGTAGCATTGCTCAGCGTCTGGATTCAACGTGCTGGTCCTGAATTCATTCCTCACATCATGACTGTCTTCTCCCAGTTCAAGGTGAGTGGGTTTCTTTGTAATTGCAAAGCGTGAAAACGAAGTTGGGTTATTACTTCACAAGCAGAGGACGCGTATGCGCCTTCTCCGTCTCTTTGCAAATGTGATTAATTAAATGATTAATTTAAAGAAAGAAAAATATATAGTATCATTATTGTTATCAGATATTAACATGTTGGAGTGTACGTGTCAATGAAGCAACCTCTGTACATTCTCAAAACAAAACTGCTTTTAGGGGCCCGATGTTTTCCATCGACTCTGGCTACATCGTTTCCTCCAGCCAACGATAACTGATGGAGACTATGATTTGATCATTTTACAGTAGGATAGCCCATTTAATTGATCACCTCTGCTTAGGCAATGCCTGTGCACACTGCCCAGTTTCAGAAAACAGACCCCCCCACACATAGGACTGATTGCAGGATCTCAGGGTTTATCTGCTGAGGGAATGTGCCACCACCTGATCAATAAGACAGCTGGCTACACAGCAGCATTTCAAAGTGTTGAAGAAACACCCGGAGCTTTCATCATGGTGAGAGTGGATCTACTTAAACCCTCAATGAGTTAAATATACACTCCTGGTGTTCAAATGAACACTTTTTGAACACATGAATGAATGAACACCATTTGCTGTGTATAGCATCCTGGGAAGTAACCGTGTGAGACACCTGGATGCACAAGATCACCATGCAAGAAGCCATTTCCAGAATCCAGTTATTTGTTTGTGCCCAGACCAGTGGTTCGTAACAATCAGCGTCCTTGAAGAAACTACTGGCAGCTAGAGGTGTGGTTGAAGTCAGCCCTTGATAGACAGTGATAGACAGATGGTTCATCCAATCACCTGACAAGTATTTTGCCCTTTTCCAAAGTACCTGCCCTTTTCCAAACAGTTTCCAAAGACAACTTCCCAGATGGCAATGTGTAACAAAACCACCTGGTGACATCAGGTTACCTAGGAAGGGTTACAGTGACACAAGTGACATCTTTAGTAATTAGAGTCAAAGCTTGGTGTTGTGACATCAAACACAAAGAAAGGGGAAGTGGGATGAAGTGAAACATGAAAATTGTCCATCGGCATAGTCCTTAGGTACACTCTATCAGCCTGTAATGCAAGAACCGTCCAACATCTGTGAGGACCACCCTATGTGGGTCTCGGTTGTCCACCTATCTGTGGTGGTTCACACTGCTACTGTAGCAGAGCCTACACAGGCTTGGCTCAGCTAGCGAGATCCAGTGTGACAATGATAACAGCCAACTCAGAGACCGTTGGGACCGGAGCCTAGACCAACAGGAGTACATGCAACGGCCTGCAGCGCCAACTGCCATAAGCTAGCGGCCAAAGCTTGCGATCACAATGGACCTGACCAAGCTGATCTTTGTTCCGTATGCGTGTTTGCGTGTGGGTGTGTGTTGGGGAGTTTGTGTGTGTGTGTGTGTGTGGGGGGGTGGTTGCCTCCGACTCGGCCTCTCGTGCAGTCACTAGATGAAGCTCTCTCTCTCTCCTCCATGCTCCCGTGCTCCTCCTTATCTGGCCGGCCAGTTGGGCAAGCTTTTATTCACAAGGTCCCCCCAGAGCAGTAAAGCTTCTCATAGAGAGAAAGAGAGAGATTGGCCCCTCTTTCTGTTTCTCTTATGTCTCTCTCTCTTTCTCTCTGTCTCTCTGCTATGTCTCTCTCTGTCTCTCTGCTATGTCTCTCTCTGTCTCTCTGCTATATATCTCTCTGTCTCTCTGCTACGTCTCTCTCTGTCTCTCGCTCTCATGTATTTATTTCTCTCTCTGTGTGTATTTCTGCCTCTCTGCTTTTCTATCTCTGTGCCTCTCCCCCTCTCTATCCACTCTCTCTCTCTGACTCCCATCTGTCTCTCTCTCATCTCTCTCCCTCTCTCCATGTCTCCCTCCCTCTCTCAGATGTCCACTTTATCAGTTGCTTGCTAATTTTAGAATTTAAATAGGTCTTTAATGTAACTCTTTTCTTTTTCATTGCTGTCGTATAATGAGATTGCGTTTTTCTTTGGAGGTGACTCTTAATTTCCTCCGGTATTTCCAATGTTTCTCTACTGACAATGACCATGGCAAATTGCTTGCTATATTCAGCATCCTTCTGTAATCTTACCTCGATAATGATCATCCGGCACAATCTATGTCTGCCTCCCGCAGCCCCTGATACAAATAAGGCTTTTCTCCCAGGAATCATGTAACTAATACTAAGATCATGTCCCTAGATAGAGGTCGATGCACATGAAATGGGCCGGCGGACTGTGGCTCACACACTCCCTGACGGGGGGGAAACAGACTCCTGTGTTGGGTTATTGCTCTGGATATTCGGTGGATGACAGAGGTTGCTCTGTGATTCACATATCACCAGTGAAGGCCAATATGGGTCAACTGCAGAGGCATGCACTTACGTTACGATGGGAAGTCAGGCAAATTAGTGTATGTTAGACAATTACGTGGTGTGTGAGTGAACAGCTCACACACACACACACAGTTTCCCGAGCTGCAGACTTCCCCCATTGCCCACAGAGACGCTGATTAAACACGACTGCTCTGATGCTACAGCCCCGAGGAGGAAGAGGAGCAGGAGGAGGAGGAGGGCCCCTTGTGTGTGTGTGTTGTGGTGGGGAGTGTGACAGCGTGCTGTGTTGTGTGCACGCATGCATGTGTATGAGAGAGAGTGAGGGTTGGTTGGATAGAGCGAAAGTGAGAGGAAGAGAGGCGACTGGGGGGGGGGGGGAGCTGGTTGGAGAGAGAGACAAAGAGAAGGAGAGAGAGACTCTGACAGCATTGTGATTCACGCGTAGAGAGATAGGAGAGAGGTAATCAAATCCAAACCAACAAGGCCTTCAGCTGTTGTCCTTCTACTCCCTACCCTTCCTCAAACACCTGTTTAATGTATTTAACAGTGTTGGGACGCCATGAGGGAGACAGAAGTTGGTAGAGGAGAAAGTGTGTGTTCTGAGAAGTATTAAGGCACAGAAAGAGAGAGAGTGTTCAGAGGAGTCTTCAGGTGTCTTGCAGGGGTGAGGAACCTTTTTTTCTGCAAAGGGCCATTTGGATATTTATAAAATGATTTGGGGGCCGTACAGAATTATCAACTTAAAAATGTGCCTGCTATATTTGGTCAAACATTTAATTAACTCACCCCTAATGTGATGGCTGGAACTGCTTCTCTTTGTGAGGTTTGCTTTGACTGGGGGTGCAGTGAACATTTCTGGGGGGGGTATCATGATTACGGAAATGGATCGTATTTTTAAAAATATTGCTACCATTTTTGAGACTGCTTATCGATCCGAGTGTTAATCAGGCGCGGAGCCAGATGTCGTAAACATTCGGGGCTTAGGCCAAACCAACTACGTATTCTGGGTTTGACGTGCTAGAAAGGAATCCCACACTTAATGCGAGCGTGAATAGCACGCGGGCGAATTTTTTGGGTACATTGGTACGCAACGCTGCTCGCCTCCACGGTCCTCGTCCACAAATAGCGCTGCTGCCAACGAATAATGCACCTAATAATATGGTTCCTGCAGTGCCATGGCGGGCCGGACCAAATGATACGGCCCGCGGGCCGGACGTTCCCCACCCCTGAGGTAGAAAAAGAGAGTGACAAGACAGTGTGTTGAGGTAGAGTGTGTGTGTGTTTAGCATAGTGTTGACGTGGCGTGTGTGTGCGTTGAGAGCAATGTGTTGAAGAAGAGAGTGCGTGTTTTCTGAATTGTGTGCTGAAGTAGAGAGCGTTCAGTGTAATGGGTTGAGGTAGAGAGTGTGTGTTCTTTCTGAGTAGTGTACAGAGAGAGTGTTCTGAGTCATATTCAAGATTTTCTGAATAAGTTTGAAGATATTTGGAGTTATCTTGACTTATTGATGCAGAGGGAGCATTATATCATCAGCAAACACTATAGATGAATAGAGGGTTTGTTCAACCAGCCATCCAGTCAGCCAGCCATCCAGCCATTCAGCTAGTCAGCTAGTCAGCCAGTCAGCCAGTCAGTCAGTGGAGTGTGCAATGCAGAAGTAGGTGTAAGGTGAAGACAAGGAGCTCACCTACCAGATGGTTCCTTTGGCAGTGCTTTGCATGAAGTCATTTGCTAGCTTGCAATATGGTTCTGGCCCTCCAGACACACAGTATGCCAGCACTGCTGTTAACACGGGGAAGCATTCTCTCTACGTTACCATCTATCTGTCTATCTGTCTGTCTGCCTGTCTTTCTGTCCTTCTATCCATGTCTACCTGGCTATAGAGGTTCTGGCTTCAGACTAGTCTTTGTCTGTGCCTGGGTTCCCTGATTACAGTGCCTGTGAGTAAAGGGAGGGAGGCTCGTTTCAAAGTGTCACACTGTCAGCAGCCAGGCTCACACCGAGCCCAGCACAGGAGAGAGGCACGGCTCAGATCAGATCATCTGAGCAGATGCTGATATTTGCTCAGCTCTGGGAGACTTCCCCCCCCACTCCCAACCTAACCCCCCCAAAGCCTAGGTCTTGTTTGCTCCTGGGATTATCTGTTGAGCCTTTGCCACTGCTCTGAGTGGCTGGTGGAGGAGGTGAATGAGGAGAAAGAACAGACCTTGTCTCTCCTCCTTTTTCCTGTTCCTTTGTGCTTCTCTCTCTCTCTCTCTCTCTCTCTCTCGTTCTTTCTTTGTTTCTCTCTTTCACATGTGCAAGCTTTCTATTTCTCTCTCTCTCTGTCTCTCTCTCTTGCTCTTTCTCTCAGACATAATGCACACACACTATGTCTCTCTCTCATATGCTCTTAGTCTGTCTCGCACACACAACATACAAACACACACACACAAACACGCTCTCACCCTGTTCACCCGGTGATTTGTCAGCAGCGAAGGTAGCAGCTGTTCCGTTTGCTGTTGTAATTTCTTTGATCATAATTACTTGTGCCAGCTACCTTCGTTCCTGGCACACTCCTCTCCACAAAGCCATATGGACAGAAGGGAGTTTGGCTCTCACTGAGAAAACATAGGCTTGTTAATCAGTATTTGCGTTGGCCTATTGTCTATGCTCCCACGTACAGGTGTGTGTACTCGTATATCGCGTCATGTACGCACACGCATTTCCTTTTCTATTTCTACCAACCAAAGAACCAGAGCGCTGGTCTGGGTGAATTTCCCCCAAGCCTCATGTACCGTAAGTGTATATATGCTTTTATAAAGTCTCTGGGTTCCGGTCCAAGGAGGCCTGTTGTTTGTCAGCACACAAAGTGCAGTGCTGTTTCCCCAGTCAGTCCTGAAAGATTGATGCTGACAAAGCTTATGTAGTATAGCCCACCGCCCACAGCTGAAACTCAGCTGTGCTGTAAGTGAGCTCGATATACAGCTTTTTACAGCCTCGGTAATAGCAGCTTGTTATATTTCCAAACCATCTCTCAGGGACAGGCAGACACTGGCGGTATAGCATCTTCAAACTGAGCAGGCTGGATGTTTGGCTTGAGAAGGATATTAAGCCTAAAGCAGTTTCTCAAAGTTCCTCGTAGTTCGTCCAGCTCGTATCTGGTAGGAGGGGCTCTTTACAGACTCCCTCACAGCCTCACTCCCGGCCTCTCTACGGGACTCTTCACAGACTCCCTCACAGCCTCACTCCCGGCCTCTCTACAGGACTCTTCACAGACTCACTTACAGCAACACTCCCAGCCTCTCTCCCAGTCTCCTAGCCTTTGTAACCAGCCTCTCTCTCAGGCTGTCTCTGTCCTGGCGCTGAGCTGAACCCATAGACGTTCTGTCTAACAGGGTCTGAACACCGACGTTGTCCCGGCAACAGCTGAACACAGCAAGCCTTGTCTTCCTCCTCCTTTCCATCCTGAATTATAGAAGACGTGGTATTGCACTCGGCCCGCACACGTTTTCATCACAGGGCTGGAGGTCACTTTGGCTCTCCCCCTCCTACCCTGCTAACCCCCCCTCACCACCACCACCCCCCACGTCTCCCCTGCTCATCATATATGCAGCGTGAGGGCAAGGGAATGTGGACAGGGGGGGCTGCTGGAGGGCGACGTTCACCAGCGCAGACCTGCCTTGAGATTTATGGATGTCGGTGCCGGCGATCCAGGAAAGGAGGATGCGTGCATGCATCTCAGCTTCCACGCTGATGTTACGGGAGGTCCAAAATGACTATGGTACAAAAACCATGTCACACATATTCCCTTCTAGTCCGACAGTCCCATGAATATGATTAGTATATCTTCCCAACCTGCAGTTTTACTGCATATCAATCTAAACGCACTATATGCATGTAGGCAAATACTGGTGACTTCTCGCTGTTTTACGCCACACAGATAAAACTGTATAGTAAAACGTAGAGACCAGCTGGGATTTCACTGAAGGCTTGGCTAGCAGCGAAGTATTTCTTGTCGAAAACCTGTCCCTGTTGAATCCTCTCGCTAAACGGCAACATTTAAACATCGTCATCCCCCCACACAACCACTGTAGCAGGGCTTGCCATGTAAGCCCCGTCCATCTAGACCTCCCTGGGCCTCATCCAAGCTTCAGGCCCCTAAATCATCCCCCTGACTCCACTCTTTACGACTCCTGGATCTGGTTGTCAGGACCACAAGCCTCGGCGGTGACAGGAAGCCGCTTTACGGTTCCCTGGAGAGCTGCTTGACTGGTCTTCCTGGGTGATTGGTGGTCAGCTACAGACGTTGCCTGCTGGCAATCATGGAATTCATAATAAATCAGCAACTGCCATTAATGAACAAAACCAGAGAACGATCTATATATAAATATATCACATTTCCTTCCAAATATTCATCTATTTCTATATCATATAACAGGGGGCTAAGGCGTAAAATGTGTTATACATATATAATACATTTGTAGATACTGCACATGTATACATTCTTTCTTTTTTGGACATTCAACTAGGCCAGAACATGAATACTATACAGACTAGAACTGGAGCAGATTTTCCAGCAGTTTCCACTCTGACTCACTTCTCTGAACAAGTTTCACGAGTGACTTGAGTGGTGGGATTCGCCGCTGGTCATCTTGTCTTCGTGGTATTCTGTGGTCTAAGTGAACAACCTTCCAACTCATTGTGCCTCATCGTGGCTTCAGTCATGTGCGTTCCTACGATGACTAAACAAACCGAAAACCCCAGCTGCAGGCTCCCCCCTCCTCCCCCACACCCCTCAAACAGGCCACAAATAAAGATACGCAGGCCTGATCACAAAACCTCGCTTTTAGAACAACCCCCCCCTCCCCCCCCCGGCAAGTCCCTCGTGATTCAGTTCGACATTTTGTTTAAAAGCCACTGTTAATAAAGGCCACGTTTTCACGTCCTAATTCCTCGACCCTCCCTCCTCATCATCTATGTAGGTACCAGTGTCAGCCTGAGGCTCCTACCCCCCCACCCCCCCATCCCCGATCCCTACCACGACTGACCTACTTCTGTCTCTGCAACAGTGTAAACAGAGCTACTAATTGCCTTCATTTATTCATTTGGAAGTCAAATTCTGTTGAGGCTGGCTGACGCCCAGGTCATTCATGTGGAACGTGTAGGATCCTACCTCTCCCTCCGTCTCCCTCTCCCCTCCCCCATCCCCCCCTCGCCCCACCCCAACCGCTCGTCTGCATGGGATTGTCAGGGACCCTCAGACAATGGCATCCCATCAGGCTTTGGGATCTAACGATGACTCAATGAGCGCAAGCAGGAATCCTCCTAGATGAACAGATCTGTAAATCCAGCAATGAAATCCAGTAATGGCACATTACTGGCCACGAACACCATACTGGGAACCCCTGTTACAGTAATACATACCACATACATTTGCACTGTATTTACATATATACTGTAAGCATAGATGGGCAATATTATGAATATCACTTTGCTTATTGCTTTGTAAATCGTTTTGTGAAATTACACCTTTCTGGTCTGATTTCCATCAGTAAACCGCTAGACCGATGCTACTGTATATGACAGTATTGTCTACAGTGTCATATATAGTATACAGAACATATATATGGTATGTACGGTATAGTGAGTATGTGGTTTGTGAAAGGAAGCTGCTTCTCTTCTCCTTGAGTCTCCACAGCCCCTGCTGAGTTCTAGATAGAACAGCCAGCATTTGACCATGAGGATGGCAGGTTTGGTATGACTAGTTTTCACACACACACACACACACACACACACACACACACACACACACACACACACACACACACACACACACACACACACACAACACTTCAGCCACAACAACAGCCCTTACTGTGCCACTGTTCTTGTCCAATCAGAGAAGGCTAACCAGGTCAGGAGGCACTGTGTTTTTCATCTGAGGAGAATAACACGTCTCTATTGTTGACTCAGTGTGAGGTGGAAGTGGGAGGACACCGAGACTCCTGCTGCAGCCCACACCGTCCTCTGACTGGTGTTGATCACACAACACTGTCTGGCTGTCTGTCTGTCTGGCTGTCTGCACATCTCTTTGTCTGTCTGTTTGTCTGTCTTTCTGCGTGTCTGTCTGTCTGTCTGCACATCTCTTTGTCTGTCTGTGCATGTCTGCCTGCATGTCTGTCTGTATGTGTGTTGGTTTGCTTGTCTGACTGTCTGTATTTCGTTTTTGTTCTGTATTTACAGGACATGGCCCTAACAGAAACAATCAAACAAACAGTCACCCGTGCGGTACTCTCGAGCCACTGTCCACAAACAGCAGAGAGGGCGAGAGGAGACCGACCGGTGGTTGTGCTCGACATTTTCAGGATGTAGGCTATGTTGTTGTGACCAATGTCCAATCTGCAGTCACAGATGAGTCAAACAAACCCTGTCCCTGCCACTCAGTTACTTACACACACAAACCACACACACACACAAACATACACCACAAACACAAGCACACACCACACACACACACTGATAGTTTAGAAGTCAGGAGTAGCAGTCAGGCCATCTGAAAGCTGAACACACAGACGCTCGCCCCCCTGGATTTTAATCTGGGTCAAAGGTCACATTTGGACACGTTGGCCTGGCCTCTCTACCATGTGATTGGTGCTCAGATTCAGAATATGGTGGTGGGCCTGGCTCCCCAAAGGGGGTCTGTGTACACAATGTGTGTGTTCTTGTGTATGCGTGTGGGTGTACGTGTTTGTGTGTGTGTGTGTGTGCATGTAGGTGTGTGTATGTGTGTGCATGTAGGTGTGTGTATGTGTGTGCATGTAGGTGTGTGTATGTGTGTGCATGTAGGTGTGTGTGTGTGTGTGTTTTTGTCTCTGCGTGTGTGATCCACCTCTGGGTGCCTGCCAGGGCAAGACAGGAGTGTGTTTGACCGGCGAGGCGCTGAGCAGAGTCGAGAGGTGGCGTGTTTAGCAAGAAGATCTACAAGGAGCCACACACACATATAGTACAACTACTCACCCAGTGCACACACACACCAAGACACAAACTGACTTCTACAGAAACGCAAGGACACACACATGTAGTGCATACACACACACATGCAATTCACAGTACTCCTGGGTAAACAGAGAGTTTGCCTGCTCGCCTTATACCTGTCTGGAGCCTGGAACAGGAATGTATCGATGGAGGCATGGATGGAGCAATACACTTATAGATGAAAAGAGGTGCCTGCTGTTTATAGACCCTGTGTAGTGACAGTTCCTTAAGGGTGTGATGTCTTCAAGTCTGAGGTAACCAATCTGTCCACACAGTAGTTCCCTCTCTCCTCTCTCTTGGTCCCTCTCTCCTCCCCCTGAGGAGGACAAAGAGGGAAAGAGAGAGGGCGAGAGAGAGAGAGGAGGACAGAGGGAGAGAGTCAATCCGTGTGTCAGTTGTTTTGCATTCCGAGTGCAGACAGAGGCACAGTCCTTGAGGCGCGACTAAGATCTCGATGCGAATGGCCTCCAATCTCGGAACGCACATGGTTGTTGTGTGAGCACGGCCGCATTGATTGAACAAGAACGGAAGACTGGATTTCCCAGACCGCTTAGCGCCACGTCTCCAGGTGGTCCCGTACGATAGGGCGAACTGGAGGAACTTAATATAGAGCTTGAAATGGGCCGCGCTCCTGGGGGGATAGAAATTATTAGTGACAATCCATTTGCCTGGGCCGTGTGTTAATGTAATTTCCTTTGCATGTACAACAATTACACACGGCGCCCAGTCAATGCTAGATGAGCCCCGGGCTTTCATCTAACAGAGCCAAGTCACCCACCTGTGAATGCTGTTGGAGTGTCGATCCCTTATTCATTATCTTTTACTTCAAAGGCCAGAAGAACACCGTATTATTTTTACATTAGTATTGAATCAAGGCCTGTAGAGTGACAGGATGGAGCGCGCGTGGTTTGAGAGGATTGCCAGGAAAGGAGACCATTTTTATGGTTGTTTGGAACGTAAAGCCCTGTGGGGATTGGACCGGGGTTTATCATCAGACCAAGACGTGCTCACGGTTTGTGGGCATCTGAGGTCTGGACCAGATAGCCACGTTTGAGTATTATAGGTAGGTGCTGAAATCTGCCAGGTTTAGGTTGATCAGCTCTAGCCTTGTTTAGACCGGGTACACGTTTGTAGATAGGCTGACTGTGATGGTGCATCACAGGAAGGACCTACACAGTGAGTCTGAGAGAACATGGGAGGGACATGGAGAGAAAAATAGAGAGGGAAGGAGAGAGAGAGCACAAGGGGAGGGATGAATAGAGAAAGAGAGAGACGGAAGGACAGAGAGCAGGAGAGGGAGATAGAGAAAAAAGGAAGAAGGGGCGGAAACAAAAAGAAAGGGAGAGGGATCAGGGGAGGGAGAAAGAGGGAGAGTGGAGGAGAGGAAAAAAGATCCCTTTCAAAAGAAAAAGAGAGATACTCTCCTGCTCCTGAAGGGGGAACGAGGCAAGGAGAGAGAGAGGGAGAGAGAGAGAAAGGAGAGAGAGGGAGAGAGACACAAAGAAAGAGGCAGAGAGTTAGAGAGAGAGAGAGATAGAGAGGCAGAGAGAGAGTTAGAGAGAGAGGCAGAGAGAGGAGTAGGGACAGATGGAGAGGAGAAGCTGGAGCTGGATTACGGCCAGGCTGCCTCTTCTGTGTCAGTCTGTCTGTCCCGCAACCTGATCCCTGGCTCTTACACAATGCGACCGGACAGACAGACGGTTATCTGGCCGGTACATACACTCTCGCTTTTTCCCTATCAGGGCCGACACACATGGCTGGTCCCATTCAACATGATCTTAAACTGGGAAGTCTCATTCAGAGGAATAAACTCTCTCTACTCAACCCAGGCCAAGGAAGCCAGGGCCAAGGCAGAGATCGCCGCCAAGCCAAAGAGGCCTTGGCTGGGTCCAAGGCCTGGGCT
Source organism: Hypomesus nipponensis (assembly GCF_054491055.1). Taxonomy (NCBI): domain Eukaryota; kingdom Metazoa; phylum Chordata; class Actinopteri; order Osmeriformes; family Osmeridae; genus Hypomesus; species Hypomesus nipponensis. Next base: position 18,129,305 of record NC_140369.1, read on the forward strand.
CAAACCTGGGTCGGCCGCAGTCATCAAACCACCTCTGTTACGTTAGAATGCCAGATGGCTCGGAACCCCCTGAGTCCAGGGTGCTGTGAGGCTGGCAGGAGAGAACAGAGAGAGGAGAGAAGGACAGAGAGCGAGAGAGATGGACAGAGAGTGGACATAGAGAGAGAGGAGGATAGAGCGAGAGAGAGAGATGGACAGAGAGAGAGGACATAGAGAGGAGGATAGAGCGAGGACACAGAGAGAGGAGGATAGAGGAAGGACAGAGAGAGAGAGGGGAGGAGAGAGAGAGAGAGAGACAAAGGTAGCAAGATCAGCAGGAGCACTCTGACGGGACCTCCTCCTAATTTACGGCCCCCACCCCCACAGGTGGCAGGTTTACGGCTGCTGTAATGGAGTGGGATGAACAGAGTGCATGCATGAAGCCGCCAGCTCTGCCTCAACTCTGATCAGCGTTGCCTACAGAAGATTAATAAGGACGCCTATGAAAGCGTAGCTTGGCTTGAGTGCTGCAGTGTCGTTTATGGTGGTGTGTGTCCACACAGGACTTAGCAGCAGGTTATCTACATGGATGGGCCGTGGGGGCATGCTTGGGATGCAGGTGGACTCTGGGTGGACGATTCAGCGTTGAATATGAGAGATGGATAAGGGAGGATAGAGGAGGCGTACTGAAAACACGATATCTGGATTTTACACTGGCCCGTCTGTTTATCCATCCATCCGTCCGTCCATCCATCCATATTTTCATTTTTTCCACTCATCCCATCATCTTGTCTTCCATCCTTTCATCCATCCATCACTCCTCCCCTTCATCCAAACAGTGTTTGATGGAGCATTATTTGTCCCCTGCCTAAAACATCTGCATAAAATATGCTAATGAAATTAAGGAGGGAAGTGTCAGGCTTGTTGCAGCCTGGTTGTGAATCCCTAATGAGTCCCTGCCATCCTTGGAAGAAGCCTGATTAATTTAGGAAAGTCGACCGCACCGGAGAGCGATGAATTCCTGGAGGATTTGACCATTTAGGAGAACAAAACGGAGGGAGGAACAGAAAACAGGGAGCCCCCCGAAATACAGAGGCATAATTAATACATTTGAATCATATTTAATTAGCTGCCTGCCAGAGGGGGGGGGCGGGGGGAAAGCGCATCCTCTCTTTGTTGTTTGTCGCGGCTTTTGTTCACATAATAGGCAGCAGTTAGGACCTGGTGTTGATAATAGGGCCCCTATGGATCCTGGGCCAGGTTGACACCTCCTCCCCCTCCTGCTCCGTCTGGTTCTCTTTCTCCTGCTCCTTCTGCCCGTCCTTTTGCTCCTCCTCTTCCTCCTGCCACATCTCCTCCTCCTCCTCTTCCTCCTGCCCCTGCATGGACGCTGGGATCCCACTGACTTGCTGCTGACAAGTGATTTCATCATGATTCATCATGGTGCTTTGAAGTGCTCCGCACACGGCCAGGCGAGGCAGAGAGCGAGAGAGTGTGATGGAGTCGCACGTCGAAACCCGGGACTCTGTGGCTTTTGAGTGAATTATCTCTTTAATTGTGTGCTTCAGGTGCTTTTAATCGAGAATTCTTTTTTTAATTTTATTTTTAATCAAGCTGTGTTTTTTTCTTCTCTCCTTTACAGGATGACGTGAAGACCTCGCTCGGAGTGTGAACGCCTGGCCGAGTGATATTCCCTGCTCATTCCTCCCCAATCGCTCCTCCCCTCCTCCCTCCTCCCTCCTCCTCTGCCTGGCGTCAGGTCCCCCCGGGAGCCCCGCGGGGATGGGGGTGCGCTCGGAAGAAACGCGGACTTCGGCGGCCGCGTTGCCGTGGTCGCTGACCTGCTTCCTGTTGACCCTGAGCTTCACCCTCCCGTCGACGGCCGCCTCGCCGCCGCTCAACAGCTTCCTGTCGGAGCGGAGGGACTGGTCGCTGAACCACCTGACCGTGCACCGGAGCACGGGGGCTCTGTACGTGGGCGCCGTCAACCGCATCTACAAACTCTCCGCCAACCTCACCCTCCTGGTGTCCCACGACACGGGCCCCGAGTACGACAACAAGGCCTGCTACCCCCCTCTCATCGTCCAGCCCTGCTCCGAGCCCCTGGCCTCAACGGACAACATCAACAAGCTGCTGCTCATCGACTACTCCCAGAACCGGCTGCTGGCGTGCGGGAGTCTGTACCAGGGCGTGTGCAAGCTGCTGAGGCTCAACGACCTGTTCATCCTGGTGGAGCCCACGCACAAGAAGGAGCACTACCTCTCCAGCGACACCCAGACGGGCACCATGTACGGGGTAATCGTGCCCTCCTCCCAGGGCCAGGAGGGCACCCTGTTCATCGGGACGGCCGTGGGGGGCAAGCAGGACTACTTCCCCACCATCTCCAGCCGCAAGCTCCCCCGCGACCCCGAGTCGTCCTCCATGCTGGACTACGAGCTGCACACGGACTTTGTGTCGTCGCTCGTCAAGATCCCGTCCGACACGCTGGCGCTCGTGCCGCGCTTCGACATCTACTACGTCTACGGCTTCGCCAGCGGCGCCTTCGTCTACTTCCTCACCGTGCAGCCCGAGACGCCGGGCGACGGCGCCGCCGCCGGGTCGGCGTCCCCGGGCGACCTGTTCTTCACCTCGCGCATCGTGCGCCTCTGCAAGGGCGACCGGAAGTTCCACTCGTACGTGTCCCTTCCCGTGGGCTGCGTGCACCAGGGGGAGGAGTACCGCCTGCTGCAGGCCGCTCACCTCTCCAAGGCCGGACGCGTCCTCGCCCGGTCCCTCAACGTCAGCGCCCACGACGACGTCCTGTTTGCCGTCTTCTCCAAGGTGTCTTTGCCGCGCGAACGGGAATGTCTGGTTCACGTCGAACGTCTGGCTCGTTCACGCATGCACGTTTGCATCGGCCTTAAGGCATCCCTGGTTGTGCGGAAGGAGCTCTACACACTGTGTAAATGCCGTTATCGTACAACATTTCGTGATCTTGGTTATAATACAGTATATATTCTATTTGGATTAAGGGGCAGAAACAGTACCATGACCCGCCGGACGACTCCGCCCTCTGCGTGTTCACCATCCGGGACATCAACGCACGCATCAAGGAGCGCCTGCAGTCCTGTTACCATGGCGAGGGCAACCTGGAGCTGCACTGGCTGCTGGGTAAAGACGTGCAGTGCACCAAGGCGGTAGGTGAAACCTGGATGTGTTCTTGGTCTCATGGAAGACTGGGGGTTCGATCTCTGATGGGAACCCCCCTCTTAGGGGGGGATTTTTCATTTGAAGCTCAGACACACAGAGACATACACATACTCACACACACACTTGGATCCATACACACACAAACACACCCACTCTCGCACAGTAAACAGCAAAGGTCACAGGTTATTGAGTAGGACTTGTATCCACTGTGATTGCTGACTTGATTAGAAACCCAGCTGGTCTGGCTGTTCAATGAGAGGAGGAGCGCAGGAGAGAAACGAGTGGAGGGAGAAGAGGAGGAAAGGAGGGTAAGAGGAGGAGAGGAGAGAAAAGAGGACAAGAAGAGGAGGAGATGAGGAAGGGAGAGGAGGAAAGGAGAGGAGGTGAGGAGAAGGTGAGGAGAAGGGGAGGAGGAGATGAGAAGAGACGATAGAGAAGTGGAGGCGGAGAGGAGGGTATAGAGGAGGGGAGAAAGAAGGTGAAAGGAGAGGAGGGAGAAGAGGGGATAGGAGGAGAGGAGAGATAAGAGAAGGCTAGGAGAGTATAGGAGAGGAGAGATAAGAAGAGGATAGGAGAGTGGAGGAGAGCGTGGACGAGGGGAGGAGAGTAGGACGGGGATTACAATGCTACAATGCTAATCAGACGACTGCTGTAGAAGGCTTTGATTTTTGCTCAGAGGTTTGGGCATTCTTCTCTCTCTCCAGCTCTCCCTCGCTCTCTCCCCTTCTCTCCCTCTCTACGTCTCTCTATTCTTTTCTTTTTTTCTGTCTCCATATATTGCCTATTCTCTTTTCCTTTCTCTTCTTCTTGTTTCACTCTCTAATTTGTTCTTTTTTTCGTCACTCTTTAACTTTCTCTCCCTCTCTTCATTTGTATCGCCCTTTCACTGTTTACTTCTCTCCTATGTTTTCTCTCTCCCTCCCTCCTTGCTTCATCTCTCTGTGGTTCCTTTCCCACTTTTACTTTATCTCCCTTTTTCTCCCACCCTCTCCTCTCTCCCCCTCTCTCCCCCTCTCCCTCTGTCTCTGCATGTCCATTCTGCGGTGGAGTTTGAACCCAGATACGCCAGCTCTTGATGTGAAAGAGAGTTTTTTTTTTCCCCTCAGTCCCTTTGTGTCATTCTGCTGTGTTCTGAGAGGCTCTCCCCACCCAGCCGCCCTGCACCAGCGCATGGTCCTCATCCTACATGCAACATCCTCCACTTACTGTGTGCTCCACTCTTGTACTCTCCAACCACATTACCAACAGTGCCCACTGTAGTCTCTCTGTCTCACTCTCTCCCTCTCTCACACGTTCTCCTTCCCTCTTTCTCTTTCTCCCTGTCACTCTCTTTCTCCTCTTCTCGCTCTGTGTCTCACCATCTCTCTCTCTCTCTCTCTCTCTCTCTCTCTCTCTCTCTCTCTCTCGCAAAGAGAGCGTGCGCACACGCTCTCTTTGTTCTGCTCATCTTTCTTTCATTTCAACTGTGGGACCAAAGCAAAGGAGATGTTCTTCGATAGGTAGCGGCAGAACAAATGTTTTGCCCTAAAAAGTGAGATTTTTATTCGGTTTGACAGGCCATTAGGAGGGGTTTGAGGTGGGTGGAGGGAGATGTAACAGGACTGCTTAGAATTCTTCTGTCTTTGATGCTAAATCTAAACCTGACATCTCTTGGGCTTGTGTGTGTTTGTGTGAAGTCAGATCAAGCGATATCAAATCACAGAAACAGCGCCAAATACACGCCGTTCTCCTGGATGCCATGAGCAATTAGCTACACAAACACACGCACACACAAACACATAAACATATAAGGACAGTTCCCAGCACAGCTGACAAATGTAACAGCCTCAAATCTTTTGAAGTTGTCAGTTTAAATCCCGAAGTGTGTGGTAGTAGTGTTTTGCAAGTAGATATGACACCATAGTACAGCAGTCTGACTTCTCTTACTCTACTGTAGAAGAGACCACCTTCTTTTTATCTTTCTAACTCAATTACTGTATTTCCTTCCTTCTCTTTCTCTTTCCCTCTCCTCTCGCCCTCGCTCTCAATCCCTCTCTATCTCTTTCTTATCTCTTCCCTTTTTCCTCTATCTATCTATCTATCTATCTATCTATCTATCTATCTATCTATCTATCTATCTATCTCCCTCTTCTCCTTCTCCTTCTCCTTCTCCCTCCCTCCCTCCCTCCCTCCCTCCCTCCCTCCCTCCCTCCCTCCCTCCCTCCCTCCCTCCCTCCCTCCCTCCCTCCCTCCCTCCCTCCCTCCCTCCCTCCCTCCCTCCCTCCCTCCCTCCCTCCCTCCCTCCCTCCCTCTCCTCTCTATTTCCCTCTCCCCCTCCCCCTGCTCTGTCCTCTGCCTCATCCCTCTCTGCAGCCTGTCCCCATTGATGACCACTTCTGTGGTCTGGACATCAACCAGCCGCTGGGCGGCTCCCAGCTGGTGTCCGGCCTGACCGTGTTCACGGAGACCAGGGACAGACTGACCTCAGTCTCCTCCTACACCTACAATGGGTACAGCGTGGCCTTCCTGGGCACCCGCAGCGGCCGACTGAAGAAGGTCAGTGTCGATGTGCACTCAGAGATGAGGAAGGAATCCCATGACAGTTTTACATTTGTATTCCTTTCGCTTTCATCCGAAGCGACGTACAAATAGTGTTCGAAGACATACGAAATATAAGCATCCAACACATTTTTGCCAAATGTATAAATGTCGAAACTGAATCAACCCTGTGACGAAATAGAAACTCATTTGACATTAAATGGGTCCACATGTTTCATGTTGGTTTTGTTTACGGCTTCAATCCAAATCACATTTACATTTGATTGGTATTCAAAGACCCCCTCGAACAGACTCTTGTTCTAATGTAATACTGATGTACTAATTTAACAGACTCTCTGATCCAAAGTGTGATAAGTCACAGGAAGAGTTGAACCTGCAACCTCTTAGCAATCTGCAGTCAAGTGCTCTTATCACTGAGCGGTACTCTGGTCATCATCTCCTGTGCAGTTGTGCTCAAGTACGAACTGTTCCTTAGTTTACAGTAAATGAGGTCAAATGAACGATAGAGTATATAGAAAGATTCTGTCTCCCCTTCACTGTGAAAGCTTAGCTATATACAGAGAGAGATGCCACTTGACTGAGTTCCTATGAGGCTGTGTGTATGGTTTGTGTGTGTGGTGTGTATAGTGTGTGTGGTGTGTATAGTGTGTGGGGTGTGTTTATGTGTGTGGATAATCTGTGTATGGAGTGTGTGTGTGTGTGTGTGTGTGCATGGGTTGTGTAATGTGTTTACGGTGGGTGTATAATGTGTGTATGGTGCTTGTGTGTGGGGTGTGTGGCGTGTGTTCACGGGGTGTGTATAACGTGTGTGTGGTGCATGTGTGTGTGTGGGTGAATGGGGTGTGTGTGGTGTGCGTGGTGTGAGGACAGGGTCCATCATTACTCCGACAGTATGTGTGGGTCTGGTTGAGACCGCTGAGCCCCATGAACAGCACCAGATCACGTCTCCTGTCCTCCATCATCCCTCCATCCCTGGGGAAGGGGGGGCCTGACGGTGAAAAGCAGAAGACCACCTCGCAAAGGTCAAACCCAGGGCAAGGTCACAGAAGCCACAGAGAAGAGAGGTCAGATGGATAATAGACAGTCTCACGCTCCCTTCCAGCCTCCAATCCCCCCAAACACTTCAGTCCTGTAACCCCCCCGTCTCCACACCCCTTCAGCGCTCTGGCCCCCTTGGCCTTCAACCCTCCAGTCCTCTTGCCCTCCACACCCCCAGCTACCCAGACCCCAGCTACCCAGACCCCAGCTACCCAGACCCCAGCTACTCAGACCCCAGCTACCCAGCTACCCAGCTACCCAGACCCCAGCTACCCAGCTACCCAGCTACCCAGACCCCAGCTACCCAGCTACCCAGCTACCCAGTTACCCAGCTACCCAGCTACCCAGCTACCCAGCTACCCAGTTACCCAGACCCCAGCTACCCAGACCCCAGCTACCCAGACCCCAGCTACTCAGACCCCAGCTACCCAGCTACCCAGCTACCCAGAGACAGAGTCACATTCCCCCTCATTCCCTCTGCAGCTGTTCTCCTCCACCATATGCTGACCAGCGTGTTCCATCTTATTGGTGGTTGAGTTCTCCTCAGTAATTGGGTCACCAGCAGTCTCTGTGTTAGTTAACTGACCCAGCCCCAGCCTCCCCCCACACCCCAAACACACACACACACACACACACTCACTCACTCACACACTTACACACACATGCAAACACACACACACACACACACTCACTGTGCCCCAGTGATAGCAGGCTGTAGCGGGGCTGCTGTACATTCTAATAAGATTAAGCAAGGCAGTATAATTCATGACAGTGTCAGCAAGCTGTGGCTTAACCCCTCAGACACAGGCACACACAGGCACACACACACACGCACACACACACACACACACGCACACACACACACACACACACACACACACACACACACACACACAAGACACACAGAGCAGGCCTCTGTACGTCATGACCTGTGTGTGACATTTACCTGGACATGCAGTAGCAACCGCTCATCCCCTGCGTTAAAGTATCGCTGAATTTGACCCCATCCAAAGCGCACTCCTACACTTGCATTCCATGGAGAACAAGCCTAGCGAGGACCTTCTCCTCGGTGGAACGGAGGAGAGAGTTCTGCAGCTCGTAGCTAAATGTTCCAAGCGTTCTGAGGGCACGGCTGGGGAGCGCTGGCGCGGGAGGCAGGGGTGTGCTGATTGAAGTCAATAGGCCGGAGAGACAGATGGAGGGAAGGCAGAGGGAGAGAGGTGCATTGGGGGGACGGTGGGTTGGAGGCTAGATTGAAAGGATTTTCACATTTGCATGCAGGGCGCTGAGGTCCGCGGGATGAAAAAAACTCCCAGCAACCTTTAGAATGGAGAGTCGGGTCTTGGAACAGACAAAGCTCTGATATACATTCACACACACACACATGTACGCCCACATTTGCACACGCGCAGATGTGCACCCAGTGGTGGTCGATGTGGTCTATGAAATGGGGAGCAGATGTGTATTGTTCCCTCGCCACTCTCCCACATCATCCCTGGGTTGACCATGGGAACTGGGAAACAAAGGGATGGAACGGAGGGATGGGGAACGCTGTGGGAGGACAGGAAGGATAGAGCAGGAAGCAGGGTCCTGGAGGAGAAAGAGAGAGAGAGAAAGAGAGAGAGGGAAGGAGGGAGGGAGGGAGGGAGAGAGAGAGGAGTTGGCAGAAGGCACAGAGAGAGAGAATCTGTGGTTCTGTTGTAGACCTGAGGATGTAGAAGCTTGGCAACTTGCCACATCAGAGTGGTACTGTAGGCTCCTGAGAAAGCCAGGCTTCAAAAATCACACCATGCAGAACAATGCTCTCTCTCTCTTTCTCTCTCTTTCTCTCTCTCTTCTCTCTCTCTCTCTCTCTCTCTCTCTCTCTCTCTCTCTCTCTCTCCCTATCCTTCTGTTTTTCACACACAAGCATGCATACATACACACACACACGCATATGCACGCACATGTTTTGTACACATGCATGCATGTACCCTTATACACAAAACATGCCCACACACACACATACACACACACACACACACCGCATCACCATGCTTTCATTCTGGTTGGTAATGGTGTTAGTGGCTAGCACACATCTCGTCCACAGTTGAGAATCAATAAGTCTGTTTGTGCTGTAATGTGAAGGCTGAGTGATTAAAGCAGGGTTGGAACATAGATGTCCCACCATCAAACTGCTCCAAAATGTTACCCAGCGTCATTATATAATCCTCTCCTGTCTCCCTTTCCTCTCCTCTCCTTTCTTTTAATCTCCTCTAACTCCTCTCGTTTCCTCTCCTCTTCTCTCCCTTCCTCTCCCCTTCTCTCCTCCTCTCTATTCCTCTCATTTCTTCTCCTCTCCTCTCCTCTTTTCTCATCTCCTCTCTTCTCCCCTCTCCTCCTCTCTCCTCTCTCCTCTCTCATTAGTATTCACACCAGAGTGCAGGATATGGGTTAATCAATGTCCACTCTCCCTTCTGTCAGCTACAATCTGCCCAAACTCCCAGCCACTCAACCCTGAAGGTGGCCAGTTGTACTGGCCTTATGTCACTGTATGTCCAGTCTGGTTCTGTCACGGGTCAATTCTACCAGAGCAGCACCCACTCCTGAATTCGGTCCATTTCATTCTGTCTTCTGACAAAAGCATGGCCTGTTTCCAAACAACTTGCCAATGACAAACAGGTTTGCGTGACAGTTCCCTTCTGCGCCCATTTCAGATTAGTTCAAGGTTGGCGGCTCTCTCAAAACAAGTCGCAGTGACCTCACGGGGGGAACAATTTTATCTGTTATCCACAGAGGTAGACAGTGCACTGTTGTGACGGTGGAGGAGTGTGTTAGAGAGAGATATGTCTGTCTGGGTTGGAGGAATTAACAGATACTAGCCTCCAACCGACAGCCATTCTCATTGGTCACTTGGCAGGCTGACAGGGATTGGCTAAGGGGTCCATGTGTTTGTGCCAGATGCTCCGCCCCACTGGGCTCGGCCCTGCGCCCATATGGACTGGCTCGGAAGGATTGGTCACTCAGGGCCACTATGTAAACCAGGTGTCATAGATACCCGCGTCTGTCTGAGAAGAAAGGCACTTCTGTCGGATGATTGGTCGTCTTTGCTTCCTCTGTCTACATGGCCACCCGGATAGGAAGAAATCCCCGAAATCCGTTCCATGTGGAAGTTTGAGCGAGTCCTTGTTCCCTTCTAGAGCTCACTAAGCCCGTCTGAGCTACGGCAGATAGGTCTGTTTTCCCTGGCGCGTCTCACAGGGGGTGAAAGGTCAAATGAGCAGCCAGAGAGAGTCCCAGATGGAACTCTGGGAAACACTTCTTTCATTCGAATGAACGCGTGGTGTCAGATGACCTATCCCGCGATAGATGTTTCTTTTTGGTGTGCGGTCGACTCAGCCAGGCTGGTTCGCATCACATGCCGTTCCTTGAAAGAGAGTTTCCTTTGTCTCGCGTCACGAGGACGGAGGTCGGGCGAACCGAACGAAGCACCGCTCAGTCACCACGGGCCTCGTCTCATCACCTGCTGTGATGAACATGTTTACAGGGGACGAAGGAAGAAAGGTTGAAGAACAGGTAGGGTATGCAGACAGCTAAGGATCCCTCTTAACCAGCGAAGGGGACCACACACACACAGATTGAGCAGCTGTATATGTGTGTGTTGCACACATCCAAACCTACTGGGTTCTGTCGATGGGGTTTGGCTCTCTGTCGCTTGAATTTTGCTTCGTACTCTTATTTACAATCCAATGCCTACATGAAATTGCTGTGTTTTTTTCAATGGTTGATGGCACCACAGGCCTGTGTCTAGCGTTAAAATGTAGGCCACCTTTTCCTTGTGTTCGCATCATTTGGGACCACAACCAGTGGACCATACCAGATACACACAGCTAAACACACATGCTCACTGAGCACAAACAGCTACGCACACACACTAGATGCACACACACCAAACACAAACAGCATACACACACACCACACACACCTACACCCACCATACACACAGAGCTCTACTTACACACCACACATACAGCTACACCCCCATCAACCGCACACAGCTCTACACTTGCCGTACACACAGCTGCACACACATCATGCACATGCCATACACACAGCTACACACACACACACACACACACACACACAGCTACACACACACACACACACACACAGCTACACACACACACACCCACACACAGAAGCACACATCAACCCACCCGTTCTGCAACTAGCAGTCTCATTATAAAACCAATTAAACCCTCCTCCTCTCATTATAGGCCGGCTGGATTAGAGACAGATTGAGGACCTGTTGTGGTCCCACAGGACTGTGGCCTGCTTGGCCCTGTTCAGATTATAAAACCCTGTTTAAAACAGACTGAAATCTAACTCTCCCCGGGTCAAAAGGTCAGTGCTGCTGAATGAGCTCACCAGATTGGACCTTGGCAAGATCCCCAGGCCCAGTTGCACCATGTAACACCCTGCTAAATACCCATCTCTCTGTCTCTCTAATTCTCTTACTTTCTCACACTTTCTTTTCTTTTTCTCTGTCTCTGTCTGTCTCTCTCTCCCTCTCTCTCTCTCTTACTCTCTCTCCCTCTCCCTCTCTCTCTCTCTCTCTCTCTCTCTCTCTCTCTCTCTCCCCCTCTCTCTCCCTCTTTCTCTCTCTCTCTCTCTCTCTCTCTCTCTCTCTCTCTCTCTCTCTCTCTTTCTCATACTTTCTCACTCTTTCTTTCTATTCTCTCTCTCTTTCTCTCAGCCCTCTTTCTCCCTCTCTTTGTCTCTCACTCTGTCTCTATCTCTCTGGGCAATTTGGGCTTTTTATTTCTGAACTAAGATAGCACGTGGAACGTGCTCACAAGCCCAGGTCACTATTTATGAAATGTGGAGTGTGGGAAACTAAATTGAATAAGACTCCACTTTGTGTGGGATTGTGGTGAGAGAGAGGCCGGAGGGAGGCGAAGGAGGAAGTGCCTGGGACTGAGAGAGAAAGAGAGAGAGACAGACAGACAGTTTTATAGAATAGGATAAAAGTCAACAGAGTGGTGCTGTCTAGCTGTCCCTAACACTGGTCACTCCTCTCCTGTCTCTGCATGACTGGTAGGACGCCCCGGGACTTGCAGACATCACTGGCCCCCTGCTGAGTGATATGGTGCTGTTTGATATGATCAACTGTATCTCTCTCTCTCTCTGCCTCTCTCTTACTATCCGTATCTCTTTCCCTCCATGTCTCTCTCTCTCTCTCTCTCTCTCTCTCTCTCTCTCTCTCTCTCCCTTTCGAACTGCCCAATAAAGGTATCTTTTCTCTCTCCCTTTCTCTCTCTCTCTCTCTCTCTCTCTCTCTCTCTCTCTCTCTCTCTCTCTCTCTCTCTCTCTCTCTCTCTCTCTCTCTCTCTCTCTCCTCTCTCAATGTTACTATATTTCTCTCTCTCTCTTTTGCCTCTCTCTGTCTCTGTAACTGGAAGGTGGAGCTTTGATTGATTGGTGCAGTTTTGGAAAGCCCAGGGGATCCAATCATGCAATCAGTTTTTATTGATTGCTACTGTCTGTATAGACTGGCAAAGCTCTACCACTGTCTGTGACAACTGGGTGCCAAAAAATAGAAATGAACAGATTTGGATGAATATCTTGTATTATATAAGGTCAATTATGTGCAGGTGTACATGTGTGTGTTTGGTGTATGTGAGAGAGACTGTGTGTGTGTGTGTGTGTCAGGAGGTTTGAGCAGGTGAGTGTGTGTATGGCAGAAGGGCTGCGCTGGTGTGTGTCCATGTGTGTGTGTGTGTGTGTGTGTGTGTGTGTGTGTGTTAGTGTGTGTGTGGTGGAAGGGCTGCGCTGCTGTGCGTCCATGTGTGTGTCTGTGTGTTAGTGCGCGGGCGGCAGAAGGGCTGAGGAGGTGTGTGTACAGTATGTGTGTGTGTGTGTGTCGTGGGGCTGAACAAGTGTGTGTGTGTGTGTGGGGGTACATTTCCCCTATGTGCCAGCAGGTGTCTACTCTGTGTGTGTTTTCTTAATGAGTCCCAACATATTGTGGTTTCAAAGTCATGCCAAAGTGAAGTGAGTCTGTAGTGAAGTCTGGCTCCTGTAGGGCTGCTTGTGGTCCAGGCTGCTGGACGACCTGCCAGTGATCAGCACCGCGGCCAGACAACCCGGACCCACAATCAAACGGGTCTGTTCAAGTCCAGCTCGTTTTTTGCCTTAAAAGCCTTGCTTTAACCGACCGTCTTTCTCTCCTTTCCATGTCTTCCCTCTCTCCCACCCGTTCTCTCCCTCTCTCTCCCTCCCTCTCTCTCTCTCTCTCCCTCTCCCTCTCCCTCTCTCTCCCTCTCCCTCTCCCTCTCTCTCTCTCTCTCTCTCTCTCTCTTTCTCTCTGTCTCACCCCGCTGCTGTTCCCCCCTCCCCCTTCTGTCTTTACTCAACTCCCCCCTTTCCTCCCTCCTCCCTTTTCTCTCTTTCTCCCCCCTTTCTCAAACCCCCCCCCTCCCCTTTCTCTCTGACCTCCCCCCCTCTCTGCCACCTCCCTATTCTCACCCCCCCCTCCCACCTCCCCCTATCTCCGTTTCAATCCTCCCTCCCTCCTCGCTCTCTTTCTCAAACCCCCCCTTTCTCAACGGCCCCTCTCTCTCCCCCCTCTTTCTCTCTCTCAACCCCCCCTCCCCCCTTTCTCAACGCCCCCCCCCCTCTCCCCCCACCCTCTCTCTCTCCCCCCTCCCAGGTGAGGGTGGACGGCCCAGGCGGTCTGCAGTATGAGACGGTGAGCGTCATGGCGGACGGCCGCCCCGTGCTGCGCGACATGGCTTTCTCTCTCGACCGCGCCTCGCTCTACGTCATGTCCGACCGCCAGGTGAGCAGCCCGTCCAATCACGTAACGCCGCGGTGGAATAACTCCACGGGGGGGGGGGAACGGGGGGAGGTGGGGGGGGGGAGACGGCATCCAGCAGGCGGGGGTTGGTGATTATGTATTTTCCGTCATCATGGGAACGTTTTGACAGACTTTCCTCGGCAGGCATTTTTTTTTCCTCTCGTGACCTTTCTGTCGTTCTGTGACTGATGATGTTAGATTGGACAGTACATAGAAGGATCCTTCATAAACGTTTTTAGATGCCAAATTGATGTCCTTGAAAAAAGATCATCTTAGTTCACAAGCAAAAGCCCAGTCTTATTGAATATCTGGAAGCTGTTCCAATGAGGTGTTTGCGAGAAAAGATTGAAAAGCAGCCAGGATAAAGGATAGCACTGTGTTTGTGCTCACGGTGTGAGATGAGATCATTCTGAATAGGATTGCGACATCAACAGTCATCTTCATCGCAACAATGAAGTGACAAACCTATTCTCCTTCCTGTATTGCATGTGTGTATCCTGTTTGCTCCGCACACTCTCTCCTTGAGGATGGGAAATATACTGGGACGTGCAGATGGCGAGGTCACTGTCCTAATTACTCATTCATGCACACTGACCTACACACATCTTGGGTATACATCCCCACACACATCTAAGACCCGCAGAACCACACACGTCATAGACATACAGCCTCACACACATCTTCGACCCGCAGAACCGCACACACCTTAGACCTGCAGAACCACACACATCTTCGACATACAACTTCACACACCCCATAAGCCACCATGTGATGCTTTACTGCTGTGGGTTTGTAAGAATAGAGTGCTGTACTTCGTTTTTTCCAATGCTGTGCTGTCCTTGTGTGTATTATGCTACTGTGTGTTGTGTTGCGTTGTGGTGCGTTTTGCCAGTGTTGCATTGTGTGTGGATCCACTGGGTTCTCCAGCTGGGCTGTCATCCCAGCGTCAGACTGTCCTTACTGGCTGCTGTCCTCCGCTCTCACTGGAGATAAGAGGGAACAGCAGTAATCACTTACTTTTCCCATCAAGTGATTACGCCGAGTCACACACACACACGCACGCACACCCACACCACACACACACACTGATGCACAGCGCTGTGAAATGGGATTAGGCTCCAGAGTGGCCAGAAACCCCCCCCCCCCCCCCCCCCCCCCCGGGCCGCCCCCCCACCCCACACACACGCTGTCACTTGTCTTCTGACTTCTGGAATGTATTTTGTTATACCCTCCCTCCCTCCCTCCCACCCTCCCTCCCTCCCTCCCTCCCTCCCTCCCTCACAGGCACACACATAAACACACCAAACTCTCCGCCCAGTAAGGGGGACAAGGACGTGGACGGCAGCGCTGTCAGTGCGCTCATGTGGGTGCTGGAAGGCGGCCTGCGGAGCAGGGAGTGGGAAGAGAGGGCTTGTGTGGATGGGCGATAGAAGGATGAAGGGGTTGGGGGAGGGGGAGGGGGGGGGGGATGGAAGAATGAAGGGATGGAGGTTAGCTGAGTGGGAGGGTCGTGGGGAAAGGCCTTCTTATACAAATGAAGGCAGCTGCTTGGCGTGTGTGTGATGGAGTGGAAGAGACTGGGCATCTCTTATTGATGAGGTCCGCTTGTTCAAGGAGACACGTGGTCAGGGTTTCTTCGAGGAGATGCGAACATTGCTCTGCATCCAGACGTGGGTTCGCAAGCTGCAGCGGCCGAGGAATGGCGGTTTAAACCGGTTCTAGAAGTTTCATGAGGGATTGGGACTTTCAAGGTTCTAACTCGAAGGAATCTGAATCATTCTAGTGTGCCTGTTGTATGAACGTGAATATTCTAGAAAGACTAGGGAGACGACTTGACGAGAGCATGGAAACCCACCAGCCCCTAACCCAGGCCTAGCCTATCTCTGGGTCAACCCAGACCTTACTCAGGCCTAACCCAGGTCTGGCCTAGGTTATCTCAGGTCTAGCCTAGCCTAACTAGCCTATCCCAGGTCTAGTACAGTCTCTGGTAGCCTCTCCCAGGTGTAGCCTAGCCATATCCGACCAGAACGCTGTCAGGTGGGCTTCGCCCCCAGACGTGTGGGGAGCCGCCGAGTGAAGCCCGCTCCTCTGCTGCCTCCTCTCCTCCACTCCCATCATGCATCACTCCTCCTGCGCGGAGCGTTGCCGAGGCTGTCGAGGAGGGGCAAGGGGGCCGGGCGGGCTGGCTTATGCAGGCCTTCCTTCCCCTCCAGCACGGCCGAGGGGCCGTGGGAGGGGAGGGGGGAGAGGATGTGGGGGGGGGAGAGGGTAGGACTGAGGGGGAGGGCGGGTGTGGACGGGGGGGGGGGGAGATTTGGGCGAGCCGAACAATGGAGAGATGATGTGGAATGAGCAGCGCGGCGGCGCTGGCAGATTTGGCTGCGACGGTGCGACCCTCGCGGAATACCAATGAGCCCCACTGCCTCCCGCCAGGCGAGGAGCCCAGCCATGAGCAGGCAGAGAGCGGGGAGAGCAGGAAGTCTGTGTGATGGTGTGTGTGTGTGTGCATCATGGCGACACGCCGTGTGAAGGTATGTGTGTGTTTATCTGTTTACTGTCGACTAAAACACCATGTATCGAGGGTGTCCTCCCCCCGGATGTCAGTTTGTCAGAAGACGAGAGCGTCACCTTACAGAACACGGCATCCGAAATAGGGATGAAAATTGATGCGATTTTCACGATGCCGATTCCTTATCGATTCTCTTATCGATTCTTAATAAAAACGTAAACACACGCCCTCCGATAATTAACACCGTTACGATAAAACATTTCTCATGACTGGACTTTCGATCAAAAGGTGAAGTGATCAATGATGGGAGACGAATGCCGGAGCTAAAATGCATGCTTCAAACGACGGGACAGAAGATAACTTGATCGAAAAAGGCAAATTTGCAACCCACAGTGACAAGTGGTTGGGATCACTTTTGACCTAGGATAGTTTGAGAGGAAGCGCAAACGTTAGCTGTGCTGCTGCATGCGTGAAACACATGCCATTCCTGTAACTTCATTCCATGCTGTGTGTTCAAATGCTTCTTCATATCAGTTGTATTTCCTCTCTTTTGACGAAATAGACTTTTTACACGCGTTACAAGTGGCGTTGTTGTCATATTGTCGCGTGAAATACAACCAAACTTTAGAACGCTTCTGCCTAGTTGCCATGTTTGCTGCAGTCTAAATAAACTATAAAAGTCGGCGCATGCGCAACGGCACAGAGAACCGTCAAGGAATTTGGCCGACGATTCCAATGAATCGGTTCTAAACAAGAACCGGTTCTCGATTCCCATCCCTAATCCTAACGTCCTCACGAACCGTGCAGCCTGAGCTGTAAACCTGGATGGGAACAAGTAGAGGGACGCCCCTCTCTGTGAGTCAGTACCCCCGGCCACAGGAACAAGTAGAGGGACGCCCCTCTCTGTGAGTCAGTACCCCCGGCCACAGGAACAAGTAGAGGGACGCCCCTCTCTGTGAGTCAGTACCCCCGGCCACAGGAACAAGTAGAGGGACGCCCCTCTCTGTGAGTCAGTACCCCCGGCCACAGGAACAAGTAGAGGGACGCCCCTCTCTGTGAGTCAGTACCCCCGGCCACAGGAACAAGTAGAGGGACGCCCCTCTCTGTGAGTCAGTACCCCCGGCCACAGGAACAAGTAGAGGGACGCCCCTCTCTGTGAGTCAGTACCCCCGGCCACAGGAACAAGTAGAGGGACGCCCCTCTCTGTGAGTCAGTACCCCCGGCCACAGGAACAAGTAGAGGGACGCCCCTCTCTGTGAGTCAGTACCCCCGGCCACAGGAACAAGTAGAGGGACGCCCCTCTCTGTGAGTCAGTACCCCCGGCCACAGGAACAAGTAGAGGGACGCCCCTCTCTGTGAGTCAGTACCCCCGGCCACAGGAACAAGTAGAGGGACGCCCCTCTCTGTGAGTCAGTACCCCCGGCCACAGGAACAAGTAGAGGGACGCCCCTCTCTGTGAGTCAGTACCCCCGGCCACAGGAACAAGTAGAGGGACGCCCCTCTCTGTGAGTCAGTACCCCCGGCCACAGGAACAAGTAGAGGGACGCCCCTCTCTGTGAGTCAGTACCCCCGGCCACAGGAACAAGTAGAGGGACGCCCCTCTCTGTGAGTCAGTACCCCCGGCCACAGGAACAAGTAGAGGGACGCCCCTCTCTGTGAGTCAGTACCCCCGGCCACAGGAACAAGTAGAGGGACGCCCCTCTCTGTGAGTCAGTACCCCCGGCCACAGGAACAAGTAGAGGGACGCCCCTCTCTGTGAGTCAGTACCCCCGGCCACAGGAACAAGTAGAGGGACGCCCCTCTCTGTGAGTCAGTACCCCCGGCCACAGGAACAAGTAGAGGGACGCCCCTCTCTGTGAGTCAGTACCCCCGGCCACAGGAACAAGTAGAGGGACGCCCCTCTCTGTGAGTCAGTACCCCCGGCCACAGGAACAAGTAGAGGGACGCCCCTCTCTGTGAGTCAGTACCCCCGGCCACAGGAACAAGTAGAGGGACGCCCCTCTCTGTGAGTCAGTACCCCCGGCCACAGGAACAAGTAGAGGGACGCCCCTCTCTGTGAGTCAGTACCCCCGGCCACAGGAACAAGTAGAGGGACGCCCCTCTCTGTGAGTCAGTACCCCCGGCCACAGGAACAAGTAGAGGGACGCCCCTCTCTGTGAGTCAGTACCCCCGGCCACAGGAACAAGTAGAGGGACGCCCCTCTCTGTGAGTCAGTACCCCCGGCCACAGGAACAAGTAGAGGGACGCCCCTCTCTGTGAGTCAGTACCCCCGGCCACAGGAACAAGTAGAGGGACGCCCCTCTCTGTGAGTCAGTACCCCCGGCCACAGGAACAAGTAGAGGGACGCCCCTCTCTGTGAGTCAGTACCCCCGGCCACAGGAACAAGTAGAGGGACGCCCCTCTCTGTGAGTCAGTACCCCCGGCCACAGGAACAAGTAGAGGGACGCCCCTCTCTGTGAGTCAGTACCCCCGGCCACAGGAACAAGTAGAGGGACGCCCCTCTCTGTGAGTCAGTACCCCCGGCCACAGGAACAAGTAGAGGGACGCCCCTCTCTGTGAGTCAGTACCCCCGGCCACAGGAACAAGTAGAGGGACGCCCCTCTCTGTGAGTCAGTACCCCCGGCCACAGGAACAAGTAGAGGGACGCCCCTCTCTGTGAGTCAGTACCCCCGGCCACAGGAACAATCCCTCTGAGTGCTGCGACCAGAAATGTCAAATCCTCACTCGCTTCCTCCCAACCTCATCCCCTCTCCCTCGCCCTCATTGTTCCGACCGACGCTCCGTTCGGGAGAGAGCAGAGCAGGCCGGGGCATTGTTCGGCAGCGGGTGGATTAGATGACTGCTTTTATTGCGATGAGTATTATCAAAGCAAAGCGGATGAGAGACGAGCTTAGTTGCACCTATGGCTGTCAGCCCAGTTTGGCGGAGCAGTGGAGTCTCCGGCTGTCTGCGTGTCACGACGACGCGCTCGTTCATTGAGCACATGCTTCCATCCACGGGCAGACGCGGGGAGGGATTCGAACCCGCGACCTTCCGCCCCGCGGCCCCCCGGGATGCCGCTGATCTGTACCCACCCTCGCATGCGTCGAGGCGGCGCTTTATCAACAGGTCCAGTCTGTCCCCACGCCACTTTTTGGAAACATGCCCAGCCCTTTTCCCATCCAGCGTCATGGCGTCCTCTTTCTCTAGTCACGTGCTGGACTTCTGTCGTCAAACTCCGTGCCCTCCCCCACCTTCAACCACTCCAATGTGTTCGCGGAGTGCTGATCTCCGTTTGTTTTTGTTTGTTTAGACAAGGAGGGTTCTGTCTCTCCATCCTCGCTTGTTAACCTCCCTCTAACCCTCCCCGTGTCCGTGTGTCACACCCACTCTCTGGGGTCTTCAGCAGCTTGGGCACCACAAGGAACTGTCTGAACGATGACCTTTACCCTCTGACCTCTGCCCTCCCTCCCTCACACACACACACACCCATCTGATTTCTGTCTCCCTCTCTGACTGTCTGGCTAAGTGGATGGTTTGATACCGGGGGAGGGGTAGAATATCAGCCACTGAAGATTTACTTTTGTTTGGCTGCCTTTGAATGCTCTGTGTTACATTTCAGCTGATCGATACTGGGAATAATATCTCTACAGCTTATGAACGCTCACAGATACTCTGTAACACTGTCTTCTACACAAAGGGAAAGCATTTCCCGAAAGCAACCCTGCTTTTAGTGTGTCCCAAAAAAAAAGCCTTAATCTGGACTCTTGGAGGGGTAAATTTCAGCAAATCTGGATTTGATTGGTGCAGCAACACTGGGCCAGTGTAATAGCCCGGCCTAATCTTTCTCTTCTCTCTGGGAGCTGAAGCATTTCAGATGACATCAAATGATTAAGTTCATCAAATGTGTTCCCATTTGACAGCTGTGAAGAGAATCAGAATGTAGAACGGTATCAAAATGGATAAACATTACAAACTGAGTACTGACTTTGACTCGTAGCAGTATGAAGGATGAGACACGTTCTCTGATTACCCATGAGCCTTTGTGTGATATTTGTGTGACCCTAACTGACATTTGGCCAGTTTTGGCTATCTGAACTTAATGGTGGGTGGCAAGATCGATACATTTTTTTTGACAACATACTTTTTTTTTGCATATATATATTTTTCTAAGGAACGCTGGTTAGAACTGATTTAGGTGTTCTGTTGCTACAGGTTATGAGTCACCACTGGTTCTATGAAATCCAAATGTCCACGTTGTGATGATGTCATTCTTATATAATTATAGAGCTGTGACAGTCATGTTGATGCTTGTACAGTGTTCAAACCTAAATGGATATCTGAAAGCCAGCCACATTATTCATTTGAACGAATGACAACACAGACAGGAAAAATAACATTTTTCCTGCTCTCTATTTTAAGAATTAAATTTGATTCCAACTCATTGTGATTCCGAGCTGTGTCTTCTTCCTCGGAGCGGCAGGGGGAGGGGGGGGGGGGGGCCACAAGCACTCTCTAAAGCTGAAGAGAAAATTCAGAGCCGTGTGCGGGGGGGGAGGGGGGTGGGGTCAGGGTCACAGAGGTCAAAGGTTGAAGCTGCCCCCTGCCACTTTTCTGGTTAGGTGTTTTGTTTTATAGGTTGTTGAACCCTTCCAGATTTGGTCTTTGTTTGAGATTGCCTGTCTCTCCCCCCCCCCCCACCCTCACTCCTCCCACCCTCAGTCCCCGAAAATCCATTCTAAAATGATTTCGCTAATGAAATGCGCTAAATGCTGCCTGAACACTTAGAAAAGAGAGAAAGAGAGAGGAGAGGGAGAAAAAAAACGGCTAAAAAGTCATTTTGCAGCGAGCTGAAGATAATCCGTTTTACAAACACAGACCTGAGAGGGAACACACTAAGGCCATCAACCCCCCCCCCAACCCCCCCCCCCCCCCACCCCAACCCCCCCCCCCCCCCCACCAAACCATAATCCACTCCTCATTTGGGATTGGTTACATCAGGAAATAGCTTGTGTTGTCTGTCAAGGCCTGGAATGAGAAGTGTGATGTAGTACAGTGAGGGCATCAGCCTGTTTGTGTATGCAGGGTCTACACTCTACAGCACTGCCCACTCAACAGTAACGTCTGACAAAGCAACAGCACAGCTAATGGAAAGGATGGTGCCATTTACCCTATCCACTGACAGAGAGGTGTGTGTGTGTGTGTGTGTGTGCGTACGTGTGCTCGTGCAGGTGTACGTTTGTGTCTGTGTGTTTGTGTGTGTCTGTGTGCGCGTATTAGTGCATACATTTGTATGTATGTGTGTCAGTGTTAGAGTGACGCAGTCTTAGAGTCTAAGATTTCCACAGCATCTGCCCTCTGTGTACGCCCAGTACAGACATGTCCCAAAACTTATATGATTGAGACATCCGTGAGCAATACATACATGACTACTACATACTAGGGATGTGAATCTCCATCACCGAGGCTGCTAAATAACTTTGGAATTCAATATAGTACAGAATGATAGTTTGATTTAATTCATTTCCTTGAATTCATAAATGAACAAAAAGTGCCCTTTTAACAAACTTGTTTCCCTAGTACTGTCTTATTACGCCAACTCAATCAGCAAGAATCTCATGTATGCTGTTTCTTTAATACTTCTACTTCTACTTCGACAACAACTTCTTCACAAGTCTTTGCAGTGCAAACAAAACCTTGCCTTGAACCAGTCCTTCTTTCATATTCTGTCTCCTGTTTCACCTTTTGAACACCTCACATTTAACAGTTAAACCTTTTGAAGGATGCTCAGGATTAACAATGGAGCGTAGTGCATGTGAGGTAATTACTGTCAGCAGTCTGACATGCTGCATACCAAACTCACCTGTGAGCAGAAAGCAGTGCTGCTGTTTCTGAAAATGCAAAAACTTTTTTTTGCGGCGAGGCCCATTTTTCCAGTTTGCATGTGTTTTGTTCAATTGTCCGTGTCTCTTGAAAGACCTAAAGTGTCGCCAAACGTTTGATAGGGAGCACATCGCGGAATGCCCAGCTCTTCCTCTTTCCACTCACGTCACGGTTGTCTTACAGGTGTGTTTCAGCTGTGTTTCAGCTGTGTTCAAGCTGTGCTACAGGTGTGCTAAAGTGATATGTGCATTACGGATGGGTTACGAGTGGGCACCTGTGTTCCAGGTGTGTTACATCTGTGTTCCAGGTGTGCCTAAGGTGTGTTACAGCTTTGTTGTTGATGTGCTGCAGGTGGTGCAGGTGCCGGTGGAAGCGTGTGAGCAGTACAGGTCGTGTGGAGAGTGCCTCAGCTCTGGAGACCCCCACTGTGGCTGGTGTGTCCTCCACAACACGTGAGTTCGCAACCTGTTAAGGGCTGGCTAAGATGCTAACTCGCTCATGCCAATAAAGCACTATTGAATTTAAACCCGTGGTTTGGGACACCTACTGTCACCTACTGATGGTTTCTATGGGACCGGTGGTTTTAGACACCTACTGTAGTGTAGAAGGACAGACCATGAACCACACTTTTCGTAGAAACAAGCGTCAAACGGAAATGTGTCGCAGGGGAACGTTGGCTCTGAACGTAGCCTGTGCTGTCTGCTCCTGCAGGAGAATATACCCTTCCACCAGACAGAACACAGGATAATGATGAGTAGTTATAATCCCCCTAAAATGGTGCCATTTAGGACAGATGCCGAATATTCGGAGAACGCTATTGTGTTCCTGGTGGAGAAAAGAGGACAGAAAAGAGAGAGAGAGCCAAAGTTGAGACTGAGAAACACAGAGAAATGATGTAAGAGAGAGAGAGAGAGAGAGAGGGAGAGCGGGAGGGGGAGGGGGAGAGGAAGAGGGAGAGCGAGAGCGAGCGAGAGGAAAAGATCGACAGAAAAACAAAGAGAGAGCGAGACCCAAACAGAGGGGAAACAGAGAGCGGGAAAAAAAGAGAGAGACAGAGAGACTAGTTGCTCGCGAGGGATTAAACCCGAGGCGAGAGCAGCGGGACACCACCGCCATAGAGCCACTGCTGTGGCCTCTGGAACACTTTGGACCCTGACAGAGCGGGCTTATCTGCTCTATCTTAATGATCTGACCCCAAGCTCGGCTTACGTCAGAGAGCGACACAGACGCGCAGGGGATTGGGAAGATTAAAATGCTGGGTTTCAGAAACGGACAGCCCTGGAAGAGACCTCGGCGCGGATCGGTGGACGCGTCGCGTCGCATTTGCATTTTAACTGTCTTTATCAGTGCCATGATCTAAATTAAACCGCTTTGGGCAGAGTCATCCATATTGAAGGGAATATAATGTCTAACTCACACTATGTAGAACACATAAAAACGAATATATTCTATGTACATACATAAACCAACATTTAATATTGACTAGACATAGAGAAATGATGCATCATCATTGATTGATTGATCATGAACCACTCTGGATTTTCCCCTCGTTATCTCAGTTTACTGTCTCTATGTGTAACTATGGAAACACCATCCGTGTTGGTTGTACAGTATATTGACTGTTTCCGTATTAACTGTTCCCTGCAAGGTAAAGGATGTATACAATCTACCGAGGGTTAGGGACATCGTGGAGTGTGTGCGTGTGTGAGGTGCGGAGTAAAGTGACGTGTAACCTGGCGTATGTGGTATCATTTACGTGGGATGTGTGTGTGTGTGTGTGCTCCAGTCCATACATGTCTAGACAGCAGGGTGTTGTGTTTACATTTAGTCATTTGCGTTCAAGCCTGGGTCATCTCGCAGACTCTGTCACACATAAAGATCAAACAGGCTCCATCACATTACGAATCCCTGACTACTAAGAGCTCTTTAAGTGCTGCGTGTGTGTATGTGTGTTTCTGTTAGTCTAACACGCTCGCTCCCTGGTCTACAGATGTGCTTGAAGTGGGTGTACGTATGTGTATGTGTATGTGTGTGTGTGTGTGAGAGTGTGCGTTACTGTAATGTAACACTGCTCGCTCCCTGGGGTGTAGATGTGCTAGGAGAGAGCGCTGTGACAAGGCGGACGAGGCCTTCCGCTTTGCCACAGAGACAGAGCGCTGTGTGAAGGTTATCGCTCACCCCGACAGCATTGCCGTGTCAGCTGACAGTGTGCCGGTGAGTTCCCCAGCGCACCCCTCCACTTTGATGACGCTCTCCACCCGACCTTCAGACCGCGCTCTCACTGGAAGGTCATGAGTGATATCGCGTGGGCCGCAATGGAGTTTTGATAACCTCGTTTCTTCTCTCCTCGGCCTTCTCCTCTTCGCTTCTCCTCCTTTCTCCTCCGTTCCTCTCGTCTTCTCTTCTCTCCTCCGCTTTTTTTTCTGTCTTCCTCCTCTCCTCTCCTCTCCTCTCCTCTCCTCTCCTCTCCTCTCCTCTCCTCTCCTCTCCTCTCCTCTCCTCTCCTCTCCTCTCCTCTCCTCTCCTCTCCTCTCCTCTCCTCCCCTCCCCTCCTTTCTCCTCTCCTCTCCTCTCCTCTCCTCTCCTCTCCTCTCCTCTCCTCTCCTCTCCTCTCCTCTCCTCTCCTCTCCTCTCCTCCCCTCCCCTCCCCTCCCCTCCCCTCCCCTCCCCTCCCCTCCCCTCCCCTCCCCTCTCCTCCCCTCCCCACCTTTCCCCTCCCCTCCCCTCTCCTCTCCTCTCCTCCCCTCCCAACTCCTCCCTAGCTCCTGCTGGAAGTCAGTAATGTTCCAGACCTTTCTGCTGGAATCAGCTGTTCCTTCGGCCAGCAGGAGGAGGTCGAGGGTCACGTTAATGGGAACCGGGTCATGTGTCTGTCTCCATCTGGGAAGGACGTTCCCCAGATCCCCCAAGGCCAAGGTGAGCTGTGACACCACTTCCTGTGTTACTGTGCCAAGCAGCAGACTAATGGATGCTATGGGACCAATAGCAGCTGAAAGAGAGGGAGGGAGGGGGAGAGAGAGAGAGAGAGAGAGAGGAGAAGAGAGAGAGAGAGAGAGAGAGAGAGAGAGAGAGAGAGAGAGAGAGAGAGAGAGAGAGAGAGAGAGAGAGAGAGAGAGAGAGAAAGAGAGAGGAGTTTGTAGAACTCATATGCACCCACAAATACTGATATGTCCTTTTCTCTTGTGTTTCCTTTTTTTTCTCTGCCCTACTTCCCCTGTCTCTTTCTCTCACTTTACACCTTTACACTGTCTCTTTCTCCACCTCCCTTTGTCCTTCTCTCCCCTCCTTCCCTCTCACGTCTCCCTCCGCCTCTCTTTCTCCTGTCATACCTCTATCTCTCTCCCTGCCCCCCTTTCTTTCTTTCTTTCTTTCTTTCTTTCTTTCTTTCTTTCTTTCTTTCTTTCTTTCTTTCTTTCTTTCTTTCTTTCTTTCTTTCTTACTCCCTCTCTCTATCTGTCCCTCTATAACTCTCCCTCTCTCCGTCTCCCTCCCTCCTTCCCTCTCTCCCTCTCCCACTGTCAGACTGGTCGGGAGTGGAGCTGCGTCTCAACTCCAAGGAGACAGGCCAGATGCTGGGCAGCACGGAGGTCAAGTTCTATAACTGCAGCATGCATCAAACGTGAGTGAAGCTCCTGCCCTCCACTCCTGTCACTCTCTTTCTCCTCTTCTCGCTCTCTGTCTCACCATCTCTCTCCCCTCTCTCTCTCTCTCTCTCTCTCTCTCTCTCTCTCTCTCTCTCTCTCTCTCTCTCTCTCTCTCTCTCTCGCTCTGTGTCACACATGTTGTCTCTATGTCTCTCCCCCTTGACCCCATCATAACGGCTTGAATTCTGGATTTACAGAGAGGACAGAAGAGGGAAAGGGGGGAGACGAGAGGAGGGATGAGAGAGGAGAGACAAACTAACAGCCCCCAGACTCTCTATATTTGTATGGGTGTGGATGGAGTGCTTTGCGTTCCAGTAGGCTACTTCACATCTATTGGCTTTGGGATTTACATATTCTAGTAAACCCGACAAAAAACAAAAAACAAAAAAAATACTCTTGAAATCCCTCAACCACTCTCAATCAGTTTATGGTCTATTCTGGGTATGTCTATTCTGGGGATGGTCTATTCTGGGCAGGCTCAATAGGGTCATGGTCTATTCTGGTCCAGGTAGCTGGGCTGAAACCTTCACATCAGGAAACTCATCACATCTGTTTCATCTCAATTTGGCCCCCATTAGCCACCCGGCGACTCTCTGTAACCGGGGATTCACATTTCAGACTAAACACTCTCCTAATCCCCCACTACCTCTCCCCCTATCCGGCTCTCCCGCTCCTCTCCTCCTCTCCTCCGGATCCTCCATCTCCTATCCTGCGCTCGCCCGTCTGCCTTCCCCATCCCTCCCCCCTCCCCCCCGGCTCTCTCCTTTGCCCCCCCCCCTCTCACGGCTCCATCATGACATCAGCCTCCATAGAGCGACCCAGTCTCTGCTGTGCTTGACAGGTCAGCTGTATGAAAACACAGACCTGGAGCTTTGGCTAAGCAGGGCTGCTGCGTTAATGTGCACAAATGCTACTGCGTGTCGGATTGTAGTGCTGTGCTACTGTATCAATATGCAATCTTGTGGCAGTACTTTCCTATACTTATCCAGGTGGATATGGCCCTGAACCTATACAATCCGGTTGCTGGTTTGTAGTTAATAGCTTTTGTTTCCCGGGCTCTATAGGATCATGTCTATCACTCCTGGGATTTTTGATTTGCATTTCCTCATTTCACAGACACTTTTATCCAAAGTGCCACACAAATAGTGTCTACAGGAAGTGCAGCAGATGCTCAAGGACTAGAAGTGCACACTTCTAACATGATTACGGTGGTTAATGCCAAGGAATTGTGTTTTCCGTGCGCCGACAACATCAAATATCAAATACAACATTCTTTAGTGTAATCTTAGGGACGTTCAGGGAGTTTTAAGTCCATCTGTCAGTTATGTCATTGTTCCCTTGAGCTGTTTTTGTTGTGTAGTGAAGTCACTGACATGTTATTATTGCAGTGCAGTACCTGTTTTTGTTTACCATACAGGGTTTAAAAAAAATAATCCCCACCTCTATTCATACCAAACCTGTTTACCATGTCTAAAACAACCAACATATACCCTTGGGTGTGCGTCCTGTGAACAGCTGGACTCGTGTCCTCGTGTGTTCTTGGCCTCAACGTTAACAAACTGAGATTTGAAGAGGCTGACAGTCTCACGCTAGCCTGCACTCCCCTCTCCCGTTCCGCCTGCCTGTTTAACCAAGTGTTTGTGTCTATCGGTCCAGGTGTCTGTCTGTCTAATAACGTGTCTGTCTCTCCAGTGTTTGATAACATGCCTGTCTGTCTGTCTGTCTGTCTGTCTGTACATCCAGAAGTTTCTCCCGTCTTTAATAATGTGTCTGTGTGTCTATCGGTCCAGGTGTCTGTCTGTTTAATAGCGTGTGTCTGTTTCTCCCGTGTTTGATAAGGTGCAGCTGTCTGTCCGTCCGGATATCTCTCCTGTCTTTAAGTAACATGCCCGTCTGTCTGTGGGTCCGTCCGGATATCTCTCCTGTCTTTAAGTAACATGCCCGTCTGTCTGTGGGTCCGTCCAGGTGTCTCTCCTGTCTTTAAATAACATGCCCGTCTGTCTGTGGGTCCGTCCAGGTGTCTCTCCTGTGTGAGCAGCACCTTCCGCTGCCACTGGTGCAAGTACCGTAACCTCTGCACCCCCGACCCCGTCTCCTGCTCCTTCCTGGAGGGACGCGTCAACGCCACCGAGGTGAGGCGGCCGCCTCACCAGCGCCAAGCAACGTCCCGGTTTTTTCTTTCCCCAGAGAGATTCGCGCCGACCAAGCTCCCGTCGGGTCGCCAAAGACGACAGGGACGGTCTCTGCGCCGTCCATCTGCGCGAGCGTGGGAATTCATGCGCTGAATATGTCTTATCAAACTGGGCGTCACACTTCCAGCTTAATACTTCTGTGGCGTTGGTCGCTCCAGAGACAATCTCGTGCCAGCCATCGGCGCTTCCTTCATATTGCTGTAAACTTCTCTCGTTCGCTCGAGATATAATCGGAGTTCATCTGTAGCCATTTCTCCCTTTAACGCGAGAGGAGGGACATATATTTATATCCATCTTTAGGTGACCTTTATTAAAACCCATGATTGAAAACCCTTAGTCTGTACCATGCTGAGTGAGGGTCCACCGGTGTTGCATTACTGATGTGACCTTTAAAACAGATTGAAGAGTTTGTTATTTGTTTTCGGGACTCTGACCTTTCCCCTTTGACCTCAGGTAGATGTTGGTCTAATGCCGAATAAACAGCAGAATCTATCATTAATATGTAATAAACTATAAATATGGCAATTTATATACAACTGTGCATAAGTGATACTTAAGCTTCCTAAGTGGTACTGTACTCGGTGACGCTGGTTTAGATCAGTTGAGTATAAAATCCTTGAGAAATGATGTGTGCACATTTGATGAGCCACTGGGAATTACATAATACTTCAGAACCTCATAAGAGCTAAATGTACTGATTTTGTTAAAACACGAAAGTATGCTTGTTTTTATACTTTGTAGGTATACTTAGTATATATATTTTTTTTAAGGACACTGATTAAAGAACATTTTACAGATACATTCTTAGAAAGCTTGGTGTGTGTGTGTATGTACACATTTCCGTGTTGTTGCCAACGGTAACAAACGAGTACAGCGACATTAAAATGATTGACCCTGCTCCTTTGCCCTATGGGTCTGACCTCACACCTCCCTGACAACGTGTCTCCCTGACAACGTGTCTCCCTGACAACGTGTCTCCCTGCTGTCCCCAGGACTGTCCCCAGCTGCTGGACTCTGGGGAGATCCTGGTCCCGGCCGGGGATGTCCGCCCCATCACGCTGCGGGCCCGGAACCTTCCCCAGCCCCAGTCGGGCCAGCGGGGGTACGAGTGTGTGCTGCGCGTCCAGGGGACTGAGCACAGGGTGACGGCTCTTCGCTTCAACAGCACCAGCGTCCAGTGTCAGAACAGCTCGGTACTGAACCATCAGAAGGATTTCACCTGGATGTGTGTGTGTGTGTGTGTGTGTGTGTGGGGGGGGGGGTGTGAATGCATGTGTGTATCCATGGGTAATATGTGTGTGGGTTGTGGATGTGTGTATGTATGCGTGTGTGTGTGTGTGTGGGGGGGGGGGTTGTTTGTGTTTATTTACACAGACGCAGACACACACACGCGCGCGTACATGCCCACACCTACATACACACGGTAGAGTCACACACACACCAACACACAGTCACATCATCGCACACACACACACACACGCACGCGCAATATGCAAACACGCAAGACATCACAGTCACTTAAGTACTCGCGGAACCGGGGACATGAACACACGCACACACATGCCCCCGCATCAACCCCTCAGAGAGGCAGAGATCAATCCAGCATCTTCCACGCCATGTACGGCTCAGTCCTCCTCACGCAGTCAGTTTAACAGCTCCTGACTGACGGAATGTACACCGAAGTCACATGAAACGATTCCAAGAGGCACCTTTAATGTGTGTCCTTGTTTTCAGATGAAGGAGTTTGTCAATGTCATTGAAACTCACTCATCGAGGTCCTTCGCGATGAAGGCGCTCTGTAGTTGAACCTCTGGAGGTTCAAGTGGGGGGACGTGGCTACCTTCTAACCGATTCGACGGAGAGAGAGCGTGAGAGAGAGAGAGGACAGGGAGAGAGTGAAACATGCGAGTTGCGCAGAAATAGCTGCTCAGAGAGAAGGACTGTTATTTCATATGGAAAGCTGCCCACATCCCCAGACCCCTCCCCCTTCGGTTCCCCCATAGAACCATGTCCCCCGTATAGACCCCCCTCCGCCCCGGTTCTGCTGCCCATTCACGGACCCAGGCAAGTGGAGAGGAGCACACCGCCGTGTTATCATTTGCGTCGGCTAGAAGCCTCAACTCGCTCCTACGCTCTGTCTCTCTCTCTCCGCCCGTCTTTCTATCTCTCCGTCTCGTTTTCTTTTTGTGTCTCTCAACCTTGAACTCTTTTCCACTCACATGTTTTTCTCCTCCCCTCTTCCTCCCTCTCCATTTCATTCCGTCTCCCTCTCTCCCACTCTCCCTATCTCACCACATCTCTTTCTCCCAATCCCTCTCCTCCCCTCTCTGCCTCCCTCTGCGCCCCTCCCTCCCTCCCAATCTCCCTCCTTCCCTCTCTCCATCCCTCCCTCCTTGTCTCTCTCTCCATCCCTCCCTCCTTCACTCTCTCCGTCCTCCACCCCTCCCTCCGTCTCCCCCCTCCCCCCTCTCCCCCTCTCTCCCTACAGTACACCTATGAGGGCGCCAAGCTCAGCAGCCTGGCCGCGGAGCTCTCCATCGTCTGGAACGGCAGTTTCATCATCGACAACCCCGAGAAGATTAAAGGTGCCCGTGTCATTCATCAGCTCTCTGGCCCCGCACTGCAGAGCGCTCGCTGCCGCCAAGTGACAGGGTCATAGAGCGCGTCAAGGCTCTGCCAGGGCCTTGGGGAGAAAGTCCTCATCCCCGCCACCATTCGCTGGAGGCTGCCTATTGTGGAGGGTCGGGGTGGAGGGTTAACTGCTGTGTGTTGGCTCAGAGAGACTCTGCCTCTGAGCAGTGATGTCGATCGGACTCCATCGTTCACTCGGAGAAGGAACAGGCACACACACCACATACACGCGCGCGCGCACACACACACAAGGCTATAGTTATCTACAGCCTCAGATGTGTTATAGGCGAATGAAGCTGCCAGGAGGAGTCTAGGAGACAAGATCATATCTTCACATGTCTCAAATGGAAGTGTGTCTATGTACCTGACTGGTTCAGCATACAAATATGGTGTTGAATCACATCAAAAATACTCTTAACACAAGGCCAGGGACACCAGATGTATTACATTATGGAACGCCTGAGCGCTTGAATTTCTTTCAGGATTAATAAAGTGTGTTGAATTGAATTGAATTTGACTTTGTTAGATATTATAGTGCAAGCATTAGATGAGTGAACACTGAGAGAGAAAGAGAGAGAGAGATAGAGTGAGAGAGTGACAGGAAAGGAGAAGAGAGAAAGAGAAAGGGGGAGACGGAGAAATTGAATTAGAGGTAGAGAGAGGAGATTAGGATGAAATAGACGGAGAGAGAGAGAGAGA
The DNA here is from genome assembly GCF_054491055.1 of Hypomesus nipponensis. Classification (NCBI taxonomy): domain Eukaryota; kingdom Metazoa; phylum Chordata; class Actinopteri; order Osmeriformes; family Osmeridae; genus Hypomesus; species Hypomesus nipponensis. Next base: position 18,160,424 of record NC_140369.1, read on the forward strand.
CAATACAAAAGGATAGGGAGAGAGAGCGCACAAGAAACACAGCACGTTTACTGACCCCACCTCCTCCATCCCACAGTGCACCTGTACAAGTGCAGCGCCCAGAGGGACAGCTGCGGGATGTGTCTCCGAGCAGACAGGAAGTTCCAGTGCGGCTGGTGCGGTGGCGAGGGACGCTGCACCATGAGGCATCACTGCCCGCCCATCTCTCCGTACGCCAGTCGCTGGCTCGACCTGTCAGCCAGCAACGTCAAGTGTACCAACCCACGCATCACTGAGGTTAGTCGGGCATACCAGGACCAGACCCTACCTCCCAGTCCTCCAGACCCCCAGTCCCCCAGTCCCCCAGACTCCCAGTCCTCCCATACCTCCAGTACCCACTGTGTCCCAGTCCTCCAGTGCCCTCAACCCCCAGACCTCCAGACCCCGAGCAATCCAGGAGTGTCAGCCTGTGTGGAGGGCTGCCTGTGGGGCTGCCAGTCCCCAGACCCGGCTCTCTCTCCAGGAGCATACTCAGTGGGTCGGACACAGAGAAGGGGCTCCCACTTCAAAGAGCCGTAAGCCTTTGAAGTCGCTGTCACGTTATTAGTGTCTCAGCTGCCTGGTGCATGTGCACTCACATCCTGCTTGGCCGAGAGAGAGAGAAGAGAGAGAGAGGAAGAGGGAGGGGGAGGGGGAGGGGGAGGGAGAGGGAGGGGGAGGGGGAGGGGGAGGGGGAGGGGGAGGGGGAGGGAGAGGGAGAGGGAGAGGGAGAGGGAGAGGGAGAGGGAGAGGGAGAGGGAGAGAGAGATTAAACATGAGAAAGAGAAGGAGAAAGACAGAGAGAGAGAGAAAAGGGCTGTTGCTAGGGGTTGCAGGAGTCTAGAGTGTTAAATTCAGTACCTGAACGACTGACTGTCTGCCCAAGGGCATAGTGGTCCGACATAAAGAGAATCTCTTGTTTTGCTTGCGGTGTTTGATATGGTCGTTCGGAATTATGCTTCTGTTGGTGTCAACATGCTGTATTATTAAGTCTGACCATGGTACAGAATACATGACCTTTTTCGCAAAATCCGCATATCCATTTGGTCTTAGTTATTCATCAATCGTACAGTGGTGTAAAATACATATCTTTTTCTGTCCTCTCCTCTGTTTTCTCTCTGCTTCTTTCCCTCTTCTTCTGACGGCCCCCTGATATTTTCGGCTGTATCCTCCATCTTTCCATCTTTCCCCCTCTTCTCCTCCACCTCTCTCCTCCCCTCCTCCATCCTTTCCCCTCTTCCATCTCTCCATCTCTCCCCCTCCTCCCCTCTTTCCTCCATCTCTCCATCTCTCCCCCTCCTCCCCTCTTTCCTCCATCCCTCCATCTCTCCCCCGCCTCCCCTCTCTCCCCCTCCTCCCCTCTCTCCCCCTCCTCCCCTCTCTCCCCCTGTCCCTTCCTCCCCTCTCTACCCCTGTCCCTTCCTCCCCTCTCTCCCCCTCCTCCCCTCCCCTGTCCCTCCAGGTGAGCCCCGTGTCTGGGCCCCCAGAGGGGGGGACCTTGGTCACCATCCAGGGTCTGAACCTGGGCCTGTCCTTCTCAGAGCTGCTGGGCAACGTGGAGGTGGCAGGGGTGCCCTGCACCCCCCGGGAGGAGGGCTACATCACCGCGGAACAGTACGACAACACGCACGCACACACACACACACACACACACATGCACACACGCGTACGCACACGCACAGGATTAGTACATATCAGGTTACAGTACAGTGGTGGAGTTGTTGAGGATCACTATATAGCAGGTTCCGGCGTATGCTGTAAAGAATGAGGATCACTATGTAGCAGGTTCCAGCTTATGCGCTAAAGGATGAGGATCACTATATAGCAGGTACCAGTGCAGCGTGGGAGCTGGAACTGGTGTAGTGAGGCTGACGGCCGCAATTGAAATTCTCAGCGTGTCTCAGAGCGGAGGGACAATCTGTTAGCCATGTGTCTCCCTCACAGCCGTGTCATTCGATTGGGCCGCGGCTGCGGGCCGGTTATTTATATCCGTGTAGCAAAGAAAGGAACACGCCAGCGGAACATCGGAGAACAGGGCATGTGTGTACAGAGGGGGAAGGGGGGGGAATGGGGGAGAAGGGGGGGAAGGGGGGGAGGGTTCTGCCGTCAGGGTCAGACCCAGATGGAGATTTGTAGGAGCACATATCACACACGTATGCACACTTTCCCAAGGCATGCATCACTTGCCCAACACATGCATACGCACACACACACAAGCACATGTACATGCAAGGACACCCACAAATACTCATGCACATACGTGCCCATCCCCTAATTACACAAACACACACACACACCCACCCACCCACACACACACACAAACACACACACACCTCACCACACTCAGGGCTGTAAAACGTGCCATGACTTCATGTACAACCATTCATTTCACTGCAGGTCAGTTGCTGTAATGACTAATTCATAGCACAGTTTATCTTATTGACCCGACGTGCAATGCTGATTTATCGCTGGGACTGGCTGTTGCCTTGGTAACGGGAGGTGATGGTGGATGACGATTGTGAATGAGGCTTGGTGGGTAAGGGGAGGGGGGGCGTTGGCTGAGGGGTGTGTAGTTCATCATGGTTGGTCTATGGCTGTTATAGGTTTTTCCATTAGGGAGAGAGATGACCATCCATACTGACTCAACAACTGGTATCAAAGTCTGCCTCTCTCACACTGGCTTAAGAGACCTGGAGAATATAGAAAATAAATGGGAAGATTGCCCTCCAGCTCAATAATTAGATTGCATATGTACGCGTGTTGTTGTGTGTGTGGTCCGTGTGTGCTTGTGTGTGTGTGCTTGTGTGTGTGTGTCTGTGTGTGTGTGTGTCTGTGTGTGTGTGTGTCCTGACAGGGTGGTGTGTGAGATGGCGTCCGCCCCTCAGGGCAGCGTCCCCGGCAACGTGCTGCTGTGTGTTGGAGAGTGCAGACCAGAGCTACGCGCCCAGTCCTCCCAGCTCTACTCTTTTGTGGTACGACTATCCTCTACAACACACACACACACACGCACATACACCGGACAAGTTGACCTCCACATGCTGTTCAAGCATGAAAACGCGTGAGAACATTTTTTCAAGCATGAAAAAAGTTTCAAGTGTTGGAAACAGACGTGACTTCCCTCCACAGACCCCTGCGATGCTGGCGTTGACCCCAGGCAGAGGGCCTGAGTCTGGGGGCACCAAGGTGACCATCGTGGGCGAGAACCTGGGGGCTGGCAGCAGCGTCAACGTCCTGTTTGGGAACCAGACCTGCGAGCTGTACAGGTGATGTCACTGAACTGTTCATTCAGCCTTGCTGCTTACATCTGATCACATGATGTCACTGTACTGTTCATTCAGCCTTGCTGCTTACGTCTGATCACATGATGTCACTGTACTGTTCATTCAGCCTTGCTGCTTACGTCTGATCACATGATGTCACTGTACTGTTCATTCAGCCTTGCTGCTTACGTCTGATCACATGATGTCACTGAACTGTTCATTCAGCCTTGCTGCTTACGTCTGATCACATGATGTCACTGAACTGTTCATTCAGCCTTGCTGCTTACGTCTGATAACATGATGTCACTGAACTGTTCATTCAGCCTTGCTGCTTACATCTGATCACATGATGTCACTGAACTGTTCATTCAGCCTTGCTGCTTACGTCTGATCACATGATGTCACTGAACTGTTCATTCAGCCTTGCTGCTTACGTCTGATCACATGATGTCACTGAACTGTTCATTCAGCCTTGCTGCTTACGTCTGATCACATGATGTCACTGAACTGTTCATTCAGCCTGGCTGCTTACGTCTGATCACATGATGTCACTGTACTGTTCATTCAGCCTTGCTGCTTACGTCTGATCACATGATGTCACTGTACTGTAAAAATCACATTCACTGTACAAGGGAGAAGCTTCCAGTACTTCCCGCTTCCAGTACTTCCAGTAACTGTTTTACAGTTACAATTTCCAGTACTTTACTGGGAGATGTTACTGTACTGTACATTTAGCCGCACTCACATTATAAATAGCCATCGTATGAATGATGTAAAACGATACAGGTGAGATAAAATTGTACCGTAAACATAACATTCACTATATTATTGAGATGCTACTACTGCTGGACTATACAGTACGGTTATGATCATTGTGCAGGTGATATACAGTACTGTACAGTACATATACCTCATCCAGCTTCACAGTGGTGGTGTCAGATGGGTAAATAACCCTGTGTCAGAACATGGAGCACTTCTAAACACCACAGATTCTTTCTATCGATAACATCAGTGTCACACCCGTGCAGCACTGTAGCTACGTTGGATCTTCCGCACTTCAAACACGACTTCACTATCGGCTGAGCCAGGGTTGTCATTTGAATCCCCTCATTACCTGTCCAGCCACTGGTGGAGAGGAGCGGAAGCGTGTCAAAGTCACGGAGCCGCCTTTGTTTTATTGAAGGGGCTCTCGTGCCACTGAGGAAGGAGAGACGAGCTCCTTAAGAGAGACGTCTCGCCCGGCCCGCCGCGGTTCTCTCCGCTGTGGCCGCCGATCTCTGTTCCGAGATCAAAAGGGATCTCCTGGTGAGAGGAGATGTAGGGGGGGGGGGGGGCGCGGGGAGGGGGGGCGGGTGAGGGGTTGGGAGGAAAAAGGTGTCATTATCTGCGGTTGAAACTGTCTATTAGTATTCTGGTTGAGCCACTGTAGAGCTGACCACCCTAACCCCCCCTCCCCCCTGTGTGTGTGTATCTAATTGCGTGCGTCTGCGTGTGTGTCCACAGACGGACCCTATCGGAGATCGTGTGCTTCTCGGCGCCGTCGGTGACGGGCGCGGGCCAGGTGCAGGTCAGGCTGAGCGTGGACCGGGCCAGCGTACCGGGAGCCCTGGACTTCCAGTACATCGAGGACCCCACGGTCCAGAACATCGAGCCCCAGTGGAGCATCACCAGGTAACCCCACAACACACAGAGAGAGAGAGAGAGAGAGAGAGAGAGAGAGAGAGAGAGAGAGAGAGAGAGAGAGAGAGAGAGAGAGAGAGAGAGAGAGACAGAGAGAGAGACAGAGAGAGAGAGAGAGAGGGAGAGAGAGAGACAGAGAGAGAGAGAGACAGAGAGAGAGAGAGAGAGAGAGAGAGAGAGAGAGAGAGAGAGAGAGAGAGAGAGAGAGAGAGAGAGAGAGAGAGAGAGAGAGAGAGAGAGAGACAGAGAGAGAGAGAGAGAGAGACAGAGAGAGAGAGAGAGAGAGAGAGAGTGAGAGAGAGAGAGAGAGAGAGAGTGAGAGAGAGAGAGAGACAGAGAGAGAGAGAGAGAGAGAGACAGAGAGAGAGAGAGACAGAGAGAGAGAGAGAGAGAGAGAGAGAGAGAGAGAGTGAGAGAGAGAGAGAGAGAGACAGAGAGAGAGAGAGAGAGAGACAGAGAGAGAGAGAGACAGAGAGAGAGAGAGAGAGAGAGAGAGAGAGAGAGAGAGAGAGAGAGAGAGAGAGAGAGAGAGAGAGAGAGAGAGAGAGAGAGAGAGAGAGAGAGAGACAGAGAGAGAGAGAGAGAGAGAGAGAGAGAGAGAGAGAGAGAGAGAGAGAGAGACAGAGAGAGAGAGAGAGAGAGAGAGAGAGAGGGAGAGAGAGAGAGAGAGAGACAGAGAGAGAGAGAGAGAGAGAGAGAGAGACAGAGAGAGAGAGAGAGAGAGAGAGAGAGAGAGAGAGAGAGAGAGAGAGAGAGACAGAGAGAGAGAGAGAGAGAGAGAGAGAGAGAGAGAGAGAGAGAGAGAGACAGAGAGAGAGAGAGAGAGAGAGAGAGAGAGGGAGAGAGAGAGAGAGAGAGACAGAGAGAGAGAGAGAGAGAGAGAGAGAGAGAGAGAGAGAGAGAGAGAGAGAGAGAGAGAGAGAGAGAGAGAGACAGAGAGAGACAGAGAGAGAGAGAGAGAGAGAGAGAGAGAGAGAGACAGAGAGAGAGAGAGACAGAGAGAGAGAGAGAGAGACAGAGAGAGAGAGAGAGAGAGAGAGACCAAGCTAAAGACCTAGACGAGGTGATAAAGCGGAGGGAGAAAAGGAGAGAGCGGGAAGGCGAGAGGAAGTGAGTGGGAGACACAGAGGGAGAGAGAGAGAAAGGGGCGATGGAGGGAGGGAGAGTGAGGGTAGGAGATAAGGAGGGACAGAGATCATACCAGGCCACAACGTGTAATTTGTCCATGCACAGTGACAACATAATGGAAAAGAAAACCCTCCATTGTAGAATCCATGCTGTCTGATTGACAACGAGCCCCCTAGCAGAGCTGGGCCTGTAATCCGACCAGTAGTGCGGAGAGTGCTGGTGCTCTTCAAGGAAGAACAGGAAACGTGCAGGCACTGTTGATAGGGCTGGGAGAGAGAACAAAAGGTGACAGTGGAGAACGTGTGCGTGTGCGTGTCTGCGCGTGTGCTCGCTTTGGCATGACTGTGCTTCTGTGTGCGCACGTACGCATGTGCGTACGTGTGCTTTTGAATGTGTCTGCCCATGTCTGTGTGTGGATCTGCCTACGTATGTGTCTGCCTGTGTGCGTGGGTGTGTGTGTGTGTGTGTGTCAGAGAGAGAGCGGGAACGCTCCTGATGGCTCCATCACCAGTCTGTAGACTCTTAGCTAGCCAGAGCAATAACCACATCCCATCATCTCACAATGAATCCAGTCACACAACGTGGCCTTGTCAGCCCAGGCATTGCATCCTGGGTAAAAGGACAAAGGGACGACGACTCTCTACAGCCTTTTCCATTTCCTCTCTCTCTCTCTCTCTCTCTCTCTCTCTCTCTCTCTCTCTCTCTCTCTCTCTCTCTCTCTCTCTCTCTCTCTCTCTCTCTCTCTCTGTGTGTTGTGATTGGCTGGTGTGTGTTCCTCCACAGTGGTCACACCACCCTGACGGTGACGGGCACCAACCTGGACGTGGTCCAGGAGCCGAGAGTCCGAGTCAAGTACGCCGGGCACGAATCCGTCAACGTGAGTCGAATGTCCGACGTCTTCCCCCGTTTGGCGGAAGCTTCCATCCAAAGCGATGTACCAATAGCGCCTGATGCTGTCGAGAGTACAGCAGGAAATCACAGCTCTGTCACTATTTTAGTGGTCAAAGTCAAGGAACAGATTTCACCAGGCACAGTGCACCTATCTTAGCTACCAGGCACAGTGAGTAATATAAGTAATAATATCTCCAGCCACAGTCTCAACACACTAATGGTATTATGGAAGAGTTATACTCATCCCCCTCAGTACAGAGGATCCTGTCTGGACAACAGGGATTTTTTCAGCAAGAGAGTTGAATTTCATCAAATGTGTCATTTATCAAACCGTTTACCACAAACTGAAGTGACCCTAAGCGATCTCTCTACTTCCTCCTGTCTCCCCCTTCTCCTTCTGTCTATCCCCCCATCTCCCCCCGGCCCCCCCATCTCCCCCCCTCACCTCCACCCCTGTCTCTCCCCTCCCCTCCCCTCCCACCTCCACCCCCCCGCCGCTGTCCGCCCCCTCCCCAGGTGTGCAAGGTGCTCAACACCACCACCATCAGCTGCTTCGCCCCCTCCCTGAAGGCCGAGTCCAGCCCCGACCTGGAGACGGTGAAGCGCGTGGACGAGTTTGGCTTTGTGTTCAACAACGTGCAGGCCCTGCTCACCTACAACAGCAGCAGCTTCATCTACTACCCCAACCCCTACCTGGAGCCCCTCAGCCTGAACGGGGTGCTGGAGCAGAAGCCTGGGGCTCCCATCATCCTGAAGGTGTGGGGGGGGGGTGGAGTGTGGAGGGGATGGGGGAGGAGAGTGGAGGGGGCTGGGGGTGGAGTGTGGAGGGGATGGGGGAGGAGAGTGGAGGGGGCTGGGGGAGGAGAGTGGAGGGGCTGGGGGTGGAGTGTGGAGGGGATGGGGGAGGAGAGTGGAGGGGGCTGGGGGTGGAGTGTGGAGGGGATGGGGGAAGAGAGTGGAGGGGGCTGGGGGTGGAGTGTGGAGGGGATGGGGGAGGAGAGTGGAGGGGGCTGGGGGTGGAGTGTGGAGGGGATGGGGGAGGAGAGTGGAGGGGGCTGGGGGTGGAGTGTGGAGGGGATGGGGGAGGAGAGTGGAGGGGGCTGGGGGTGGAGTGTGGAGGGGATGGGGGAGGAGAGTGGAGGGGGCTGGGGGCGGAGTGTGGAGGGGATGGGGGAGGAGAGTGGAGGGGGCTGGGGGTGGAGTGTGGAGGGGGCTGGGGGCGGAGTGTGGAGGGGATGGGGGAGGAGAGTGGAGGGGGCTGGGGGTGGAGTGTGGAGGGGATGGGGGAGGAGAGTGGAGGGGGCTGGGGGTGGAGTGTGGAGGGGATGGGGGAGGAGAGTGGAGGGGGCTGGGGGTGGAGTGTGGAGGGGGCTGGGGGTGGAGTGTGGAGGGGGCTGGGGGTGGAGTGTGGAGGGCGGGGAGACTTGGGGGATGAGGGGTGGGCAGGGGGACGAGGTGGGACTTGAAGGGAAGGGCTGGGGGACGGGGGATGAGGGAGCGGGGAGACTGGGGGACTGTTGGGAAAATTGAAGATGTAACACATTTATCCTGTATAAGAATGATTCTGTGTTCAGCATTCCCTGTGTGTAGAGAGAAGCCTACCCCAAATCTGAACTTTGGGGAACACAAGGCATATGTAAACAAGGTGACCTGGGCTGACCACGCTCTCTTACTGGAGAGGCCATAAAAGATGTCTGGCCTTATCTGTGTTGGGTGAATCATGTGGTCAAGCTTACAGGGGTCAAAAGGCACACACACTCAAACACGCACGCACACACGCCTGCGGCAGGTCTATGCAAGGAGCCAATGAAGAAGAGCAATGGAACATTTGCATGCCTTTGTCTTAACCAATGACTGTAAAGAGCGGTTCTGCTTAAATAGCTAGCTAGCACAACATGCTAGCGGACAAACTTTGTAGCACAATGGCGTGGGATGTTTTTGTCTCCTTGTGGGCCGGCCGCAAGCAATAAACTTTCTTAAACTTGTTCACCGACTGACTGTGCAATGCTTGATAGATTAATATTTCCGACAGGGACTGGGGGTGTAGGGAGGGGGGACTGGTGGGCAGATACCTGTCTGTCGGCTCGGAGTGACCGGCGTTGACCTCTGAGCTGTGGGGTTTCCCTGTGTGTGTTGCAGGGGCGTAACCTGGTGCCGTCTGCATCTGGGGGTGCCAGACTCAACTACACGGTTCTGATTGGTGAAACCCCGTGCACACTCACCGTGTCAGACACCCAGCTGCTCTGTGAGCCGCCCAACCTCACAGGACAGCACAAAGTCCTGGTCAGTCTGTCTATGAGTCTGTCTATGAGTCTGTCTGTCTGTCTGTCTGTTTGTCTGTTTGTCAATGAATCTGTCTGTCTGTCTGTCTGTATGTCTGTCAATGAGTCTGTCTGTGTGTGTCTGTTACTGTAATTAGTCTATCTGGTTGTATGTCTGTCTGTCTGTCTACAGTATATGTCTATCTTTCCGTCTCTTTGTTTGTCTTGTCTATTTATTGTCCTGCCTCTTTGAGAAGGTCCGGGAGTTGTGATCATTACTGTAAGCCTGCCCTTCAGGGGTCTGTAGTGAACAGTGTGTGTGTGTGTGTGTGTGTGTAGGTCCAGGTGGGAGGTCTCCACATTTCCCCCGGGGCGGTCCACATCAGGTCAGACACCCTGCTGACCCTCCCCACCATCCTGAGCATCGCGGCGGGCGGAGGCCTCCTCCTCCTCGTCGTGTTCGTCGTCCTGCTGGCCTACAGGCGCAAGTCCCAGGAGAACGACCTCACGCTGAAACGGCTCCAGATGCAGATGGACAGCCTGGAGTCCCGCGTGGCCCTGGAGTGCAAGGAGGGTGAGTCCGACGCTCCTCGCCTCAGCGGCTCCGGACACGGTCCTTGACTGGGGTGTTTCTGACATCCGGCTCTGTCGTGAAGACGGCATGCCGCGCTGGGGCGTTACAGCATTCTGCGCTGTTGTGTGACAGTCACTTGGTCAACTGTACAAACACGTCAGCCAGCGAAGACACTGAGGGCCTCATTTACTAACATTGCAACCGCGGCTTACGTAATCTGCGCCTTGGCCCAACCGCACATAGCGGACAGTGTTTTTCCGCATTTTGCGTGGTATTTATCAAACCAGATCCTCGTCGGGCAATCAGCGCCCATTAGTGTTAGTAATTACAGCGCCGTTACCGTAAAAGATGGAAAAAATCGCCTGCATGTCACTGCCACCACGGGTGATTGGAGGAAGAGAAAAAAAAAAGTTCAGTGAACAGGAGCTAGAAATATACACACCCACTTTCCCTTATACCCTCCCAGCAGCGGTAATCTGCATTTTTACTCAAGTGCGCTGCCTTTGTAAATACGGTGTTATGTCTTTAACCTCTATTTCACACCTGAAATAGGCTCAATCCTGTTAGTAAACAAGTTGAGTTGGCTGATCATACAACTATTTTCATGAAAGGTCAGGTTTCATGAGGTCCGCACGGGAAAGGTGGAGATCAATATTTCTTCGCCTCGCCCTGCAGATGCTTGAGTCTCTCTCCGTCTCTTTTCCTGTCGACCTGTGTCTCTGCGTGTGTGCCGTCGCCTGGGTGTATGAATGCAAATGGGTGTATTTGTGTGTGTGTGTGTGTGTGTGTGTGCGTGTGTGCATGGCTGTGTATTCATGCACGCGTGTTTGGGTGTGTGCAGCCTTTGCAGAGCTGCAGACTGACATCAACGAGCTGACCAGTGACCTGGACCGAGCAGGCATCCCCTATCTGGACTACCGCACCTACACCATGAGAGTCCTGTTCCCCGGGATAGACGACCACCCCGTCCTCCGAGACCTGGAGGCAAGTACCCACAATCCCCTGCTCCCGGGCCACCGTGACTCGTCACACGCGACGTATCCGGAGGCTACGCGTCCGCGTTGCGCGTCACCGATGTCACGAACGTTCAATTCCAATCGAATATTGCTTCTGTGTCCTGTTCCGTTTGGTTTGAATTGGAGTCATTTTGAGTCAATTGTTTGGTGGAAATGTGTCACGTGATTAGAAAGGAAAGTACGGAGTGGCTCGAGCATGAGAATATCTGAAGACAGCCCCTAAACATCTGTCTGTGTTTCTGTGTGTGTGTGTGTGTGTGTGTGCATGTCGTGTGTCCCCACGCGCATGTATAAACACGCGCCACGGCGTGTGTACACGTGTGTGCGTCTGGGTGTGCGTCCGATCACGCGTCTGTGCCTGCGTGTGCGTAGGTGTCTGGTCACGGCCAGGAGGGCGTGGAGAAGGCTCTGAAGCAGTTCGCCCTGCTGGTGAACAACAAGACGTTCCTCCTCACCTTCATCCGCACGCTGGAGCTGCAGCGCGGCTTCTCCATGCGCGACCGCGGCTACGTGGCGTCGCTCATCATGACGGCGCTGCAGGGCCGCCTGGAGTACGCCACCGACGTGCTCAAGCAGCTGCTGTCCGACCTCATCCAGCGCAACCTGGAGAGCAAGAACCACCCCAAGCTGCTGCTGCGCAGGTGGGTCAACCCTGACAGACACGCCGGCGGTCACGCGCATTTCATCCCCACGCGCGCGGCATCGGACACGTACGTTGTCGCGCGCTCCCGTTGTCGCGCAGTTGGATGCGCGCGTCGACGCGCGCCCGCAGGTCGTCGCGCGCGCGCGTTTACACCGCAGGCGCGCGCGGAGATGTGTTGTGTGAACGCGTGTTTGCGGGCCGAGGGGGAGTGAGAGGGAAAAAGAGAGAGGTAGGAGTGGAGGAGAAAGAGACGATCGGCATCTTGATCAAAGTGAGGCTCTAAAAGTAGAGTGAGGATGAAGAGGAATCCCATGAGGGAGACCAACCGTAGGGTGAGATAAAGAGAAGTGGTGATGATGGCTTTCGTGAAATCCGAGAGAACGAGGGAGAGAGAGAGAGAGACAAAAAGAGAGAGAGGGGATGAAAAAGAAAGAGGGGGACAGGAGAGAGACAGAGGAGGGGAGAGAAAGGGGGGGAGAAAGTAAGAGGGAGATAGAGAGAGAAAAGGAGGGAAAGGAAGAGGGAGGGCGAGAGGAGGTGGAGGAGGACTGAATGCTGAGTGCAGCAGCCCCATTGTCAGTCTGGCTTCTCCTCTGTGTGTCGCTCATGAAACATTCATCTGGAGCTTCTGTTTTCTCCCCTCCTCCTCTCCTCCTCCTCTCCTTGTCCTGTTTTCCCAGGGCTAGGGAGAGGGTGGGGGGGCTCCTGAATCTTTCACGAGGTATTTCGGGGGGTCTTCCTCTCTCTGAGAGCTGGTCATTACTGTAAGAGTAGAGCTGAGTTAGGAAGCTGGTCTGGCCAGAACTGGTTAGGCTAAACATGCTGCTTTCGGGAAACAACGCTAAGCTTTAAAGGTTTCCTGATAATGAGAAGTCTGTGACAAACCCACACACCACATATGATGGGTGGTAAGACGCAGGTGAGAGAAAGAGAGAGAGACACAGAAAGACGAAGAGAGAGATCTCATGCTAAAGAGGAGGAGTAAGGGAGGGAGAGAGAGATCCCTTGCAAGAGAGCAGAGAGGCAGAGCTGAGAGAAGAAGAGAGGGAGGCCGAGAGAATAAGAGAAAAAAAGGCAAAGTCTGAAGGAGGTCGTTTCCTGCCCCCTTGCCCGGCACGTCGTCCTTCCCAGCGTGAGCGATTCAGACATGCAGTGCTGACACACTGACACACTAAACAGGACAGCAGACTGCTGAGAGAGGGAGAGAAAGTGGACCAAGGGAGGAAAAAAAAGCTGCTCCCGCACAATTACCACATGTCATCGTGACCCAAATAGCCCCAGAACAGTGTTCTCCAGACCACCACTCAGGTTTTAGGGAGAATGTTCTAGAACAGAACACTACTCAGGTTCCAGCGAGTCGGTCCTCAGAGACCAGAGAGACCAGCTGGAGGCTGCTTTAATGTCGTCTCACGCTGTTGGCTCTCAACACAGCCGTGAGCTCTTTCTACCTCTTAGTCATCATGGCGGAGTTCCTGGTGTTTCTCATCCCCCGGGGGGAACCACAGTCTCACTGCGGTGTGTTTGTAAGGACGGGGCGCTGTGCGTCAATGAAATTCCCATGTACGCGTGCATTGTTTGAGTCTGTACATTTTCCAGATGGCCGCGGTTGTCTTTGTTTGCCTGCAAATACAGACTCAAGCGTTGAGAAAAGATGTGTGTGTGTGTTAGTGTGGGTGTACGTGTTGGTCTGTGAGTGTGTGTGCGTCCGTGTGTGTACGTGTGTGTGTGTGTGTGTTCCTGCTCTGACGGTAAGCTCTTCTCTTCTCTTGCAGAACTGAGTCTGTCGCTGAGAAGATGCTGACCAACTGGTTTGCCTTCCTTCTTCACAAATTCCTCAAGGTAACATGAACCCGAATCCAACTACTAACCTGAACCCTAATACCAACGCTAAACCTAATACTAACCCTAACTCGAATTAGAAAGGCCCCCGTTGCTACTGATGGGACAGTGATGCATAGCTGTACTCTTTAACGATAATGGGTATTGATCTGGTGCTAAATGGGTTTGTGTGGATGCTGGGGCTGCAGTGGTCAGGAGACAGATGCCTTGTCTGGGGGAGGAAGAGACGGTTATTTAGAGGTTGAGGGTCGGCCGCGTTCGTTTCGGGTTTGAGTGAGCCAGATTTGATCATGTTAGATGAGTCACGCGTCACTGGCTTTGTCTCGGTGTGTGTGTGCGTGTGCGTGTGTGTGTGTGTAGAGGTGCGTAACGGAAAGGATGGCCATGACAGATGTTTCGTCTGAAAGGAAGATAATTATAACCCTTTCTCTCTCTCTCACACTAACGTCAGTACGCGAGTGAAAAGTTTTTCTGTGCTGTGTCTCTTCTCACCACTTATCTCTCTCTTCGCCTCTCCCCTCCTCTCCCCACCATTCTCCACCTCTCCTACCCTCCTCTCTTGTCCACACCCCTCTCCTCTACTCTTCTCCTATCCACATTTCTCCTCCCCCACCCTTCCCCCCCTCCTCCCCCTCCTCTCCTCTCCCTTCCTCTCCTCCCCTCTCCCCCCCCCCCTTCCCCCCGCCCTTCCTCTCCCCCCCTCCCCACTCCCCCCTCCCTTCCTCTCCCCCCCTCCCCTCTTCCCCCTCCCTTCCTCTCCTCCCCTCTCCCCCCTTCCCCCCTCCCTTCCTTTCCTCTCCTCTCCCCCTCCCCCCCCCCCCCTCCCTTCCTCTCCTCTCCAATAGGAGTGTGCCGGAGAGCCTCTGTTCATGCTCTACTGTGCCATCAAGCAGCAGATGGAGAAGGGTCCTATAGACGCCATCACCGGAGAGGCCCGCTACTCCCTCAGCGAGGACAAGCTCATCAGGCAACAGATCGACTACAAGACCCTGGTGAGGCTGGAGGAGGGGCTCGGGGTGGAGGATTTTGGAGGCTGGGTTAGAGGCTGTGGGAGGCTGGGTTTCGAGGCTGGAATAGCGGCTTGGGCAGAGGCTGTGGCAAGCGGGGGTAGAGGGTATTGGAGGCTGGGGAAGAGGTTAGAGGTTGGGGAAGAAGCTGAATTAGAGGGTAGTGAAGGCTGGGTTAGAGGCTGGTGAAGGCCACAGCCAGCCAGCTAACGAGGCCATCCTTCTATTGTCATCTCTTTCACGGTGACGTAGGACCTTCCTAAGAGCAAGAAGGACCTGGGCTTGTGTGTACCACAATGTGAGATCAATAAAGGATTCTTTGTCTCTATCATCTCTTTCCATCCCAATCCCACGATCTGTTCTCTCTCTCTCTTTATGTCTATTTATGTGCCTCTCTCCTTCCTCCTCTCACATTCCTTCTCTCTAATCATCTCTCTCACTCCCTCCTCTCTCCTTCCCTCTCCCCTCTGCCTCTCCATTTCTCCTTCCTATCCCTCCCTCCCTCCCTCCCTCCCTCCCTCCCTCCCTCCCTCCCTCCCTCCCTCCCTCCCTCCCTCCCTCCCTCCCTCCCTCCCTCCCTCCCTCCCTCCCTCCCTCCCTCAGACGCTGAGCTGTGTCAACCCAGACAGCGAGAACAGTCCGGAGATCCCTGTGAAGGTGTTGAACTGTGACACCATCTCCCAGGTGAAGGAGAAGATTCTGGATGCCGTGTACAAGAACATGTCCTACTCCCAGAAGCCGGGCGCTGGAGACATGGACCTGGGTGAGGACTGCTCCTCTCAGCTCCCCACACCGCTGTCACACACACAGGTCACGCATCTGGATTCAAACTGCGTGTGTGTTTGTGTTTGTGTGATGTCTGTGGTTGGTGTGTGTGTGTGTGTGTGTGTGTGGTTGGGTACGTGGTGTGTGTCCCTCCCTCCAGAGTGGCGGCAGGGTAGGACAGCGCGTGTGGTCCTGCAGGATGAAGACATCACCACCAAGATAGAGAGTGACTGGAAACGGCTCAACACACTCATGCACTACCAGGTCAGCACACACACACACACACACACACACATACCCAAGCCCGTTTACATACACAGCAATATGCTTGGACACACACACAGAAATACACAAACAAACAATACACACGTCCAGCTCAGATTGTATCATCTGACGTGTAAGACATTATTTCAACCATGACCTTACTTTTTTGTTTTTGTGGTGTGTGTTTGTATGGTGTGTGTTTGTGTGGTGTGTGTGTCTGTGTGTGTGTGTGTGTGTGTGTGTGTGTGTGCGTGTGTATGTATGCAGGTGTCAGACCGCAGTGTGGTGGCCTTGGTGCCAAAGCAGATGTCTTCGTACAATATCCCAGCCTCCGCCAGCTTCCCTCGCAGCATCAGCAGATACGGTCAGTAACACACCCAGATGTACACGCACACACACACAAAGACATACATACATATGCACACACACACACGCACACACACACACACAGGTCATTGGACTTGAATTTGAATATTGTCACCTATGATCATCCTCCATTCGAATCTCAAATTCCAATGAGTCAACAAATTCAGAACATTAGAAATTTGAGATAATGAAGAGAGATTAATATAGACAGTAGATCATTACTCTATTCATACAGCTGACATTTGTATCCAGAGTAACATACAAATAGTGCATACACAAAGTACATCAGAAATTCACCAAATCTCTCTGTGACCCCCGTGTGACCCCAGACATGGCGTTCCGCTCGACCCCCACCAGCCCGGACAGCCCCCATTCCCGCGTGCCCATGCTGACCCCTGACCTGGAGAGCGGGGTCAAGGTGTGGCACCTGGTGAAGAACCACGACCACGGAGACCAGAGGGAGGGCGAGAGGGGCAGCAAGATGGTCTCGGAGATCTACCTCACCAGACTGCTGGCCACTAAGGTAGGAGCGCTCCCGGCGCTCTCATCTGGGCGTTGGTTTGCTCTGCTCGCTCAGTGTTTCTCAGTCCTCAGTCTGGTCCTGGGGGGAGGTGGGAGGCGGGGACAACGACGACACGACACACACCTGCATGTTTTTGATGTTTCCCTTTTCCGGCACAGCTGACTCAAATGAATGGGTCGATTTTAGGCTTGTGTAGAGCTGCATGACAACCCATTCCTTTGGAGCCAGGTATATGGGAAGAGCATCTAAAACATGCAGGGCAGGGGGGGAGCCAGGTTGAGAAACGCTGGGGTAGGCACTGCTCTACCAGACTCTGCCGTACTCTATTCTATCCTCCTGTCCTTCTGCTCTCCTCACCCCCCCACCCCCTTCTGAGGAGCTCTCCTCACCCCCCCACCCCCTTCTGAGGAGCTCTCCTCACCCCCCCACCCCCTTCTGAGGAGCTCTCCTCACCGGCAGTGTGATGTGGTGTTCCTCAGGGCACGCTGCAGAAGTTTGTGGACGACCTGTTTGAGACGCTGTTCAGCACCGTGTGCCGAGGCTCCGCCCTGCCTCTCGCCATCAAGTACATGTTCGACTTCCTGGACGAGCAGGCGGACAAACGCGGCATCCACGACACGGACGTGCGACACACGTGGAAGAGCAACTGGTGAGAGAGAGAGAGAGAGGAGGGGATGGAGGGAGGGAGGGAGGGAGGGAGGGAGGGAGGGAGGGAAGGAAGGAAGGAGGGAGGGAGGGAGGGAGGGAGGGAGGGAGGGAGGGAGGGAGGGAGGGAGGGAGGGAGGGAGGGAGGGAGGGAGGGAGGGAGGGAGGGAGGAGAGGAGAGGAGAGGAGAGGAGAGGAGAGGGGAGAGGAAAGGGGAGGGGAGGCGAGGCGAGGCGAGGCGAGGGGAGGGGAGGGGAGGGGAGGGGAGGGGAGGGGAGGGGAGGGGAGGGGAGGGGAGGGGAGGGGAGGGGAGGGGAGGGGAGGGGAGGGGGGATAGAGAGAGAGTGAGGAGAAGAGGAAAAAGAGAAAGGAAGATAAAGACAAATAGAGGGGGTATAGAGAGAGAGAGAAGAGGAAGAATGAGAAAGAGATATAGAGAAGCTAGAGAGAGAGAGACCGAGCGAGAGTGTGGGGAGAGGGGGGGGTATTTAGAGAGAGAGAGAGCAAGGCGAATGTATTTGCCAAAAGCATTGTCATGCATGAATGCCAGTCTTAATGTGTTAGTTCTGTTCATCTAATTTCCTCCTAAACATCCCTTTCATAAACAGCCTAACAGAAAACTAGCAGATGTTTCATGCTGCACTTCTTTCATGAAGATATTGTGTCTAATCATGCTCTCTCTCTCTCTCTCTCTCTCTCTCTCTCTCTCTCTCTCTCTCTCTCTCTCTCTCTCTCTCTCTCTCTCTCTCTCTCTCTCTCTCTCTCTCTCTCTCTCTCTTTATCTCTCTCTCTCTCTCTCTCTCTCTCTCTCTCTCTCTCTCTATCTCTCTCCTTCCTTCCTTCCTTCCTTCCTTCCTCCCTTCCTTCCTTCCTTCCTTCCTTCCTTCCTTCCTTCCTTCCTTCCTTCCTTCCTTCCTTCCTTCCTTCCTTCCTTCCTTCCTTCCTTCCTCCCTCCCTCCCTCCCTCCCTCCCTTCCTTCCTTCCTCCCTCCCTCCCTCCCTCCCTCCCTCCCTCCCTCCCTCCCTCCCTCCCTCCCTCCCTCCCTCCCTCCCTCCCTCCCTCCCTCCCTCCCTCCCTCCCTTACCTTCCTTCCTTCCTCCCTCCCCCCCCCCCCCCAGCCTCCCTCTGAGGTTCTGGGTGAACGTAATCAAGAACCCCCAGTTTGTGTTCGACATCCACAAGAGCAGCATCACGGACGCCTGCCTGTCGGTGGTGGCCCAGACCTTCATGGACTCCTGCTCCACCTCGGAGCACCGCCTGGGGAAGGACTCCCCCTCCACCAAGCTGCTCTACGCCAAGGACATCCCTAACTACAAGAGCTGGGTGGAGAGGTGAGGGCAGACAAATCAAACTCACCCTCTCAGATAAGTCTAAAGACATCCCCGACAACAAGAGCTGGGTGGAGAGGTGAAGGACGAGTGTGTGCGCGGGCGTGTGTGTGTGTGTGTTTGTGTTTATGTCCGTGTGTATTCTCGTGTGCGCCAACAAAAAAGGTTGAACGTCTAAGATAGACTCCACACCCACACCTACACACACACACTCTCCCTCCCTCAGGTGTGCTAGGTGCTGACAGTGTGTGTGTGTCCAGGTACTACGCTGACATCCAGCGTCTGCCAGCCATCAGTGACCAGGACATGAGTGCCTACTTGGCTGAGCAGGCCCGCCTCCACTCGAACGAGTTCAACGTGCTCAGCGCCCTCCACGAGATCTACGCCTACGTCAGCAAGTACAGCCAAGAGGTGAGCCGGCGCTACTCATCAACCTAATCGTTGTTCACATGTACACGTCACATCGACGCAACACATCTACACAGCTGCACCACGCGTATACACAACATGCCACGATATGTTATGACACAGAGAAAGGTGTTTTGTCGGCATTGACTTGAAAGTAGCGTACCTGCTTGTCTCTCTGTTGTCTGTCTGTCTGCATGTCAGATCACTGAGGCTCTGAAGCAGGATGAACAGGCCCAGAAACAGAGACTGGCCTGCAAGATGGAGCAGATCCTCTCAGCCATGCCTGTGGACAGCTGAGACACACACACACACACAGATTCAGACTCTGTAGACTGCTGCCATCTATCAGAACCAACAGAGACAGTCACACTTCTGAAAATATCTTTTTTTTTTTTTAAGAATCGCTTCAAAGACACCATTAAAAACTCCTAAAGGACGACGAGTAGCATAGCCCCTCCCAACCCGGGGGAGCTAAGCTCCTCCCAAGTGGCGAGAGGGGTGTCTAGTAACTGGCATCATCGTGTTAACTGTGTACCATTGGCTGGAGCTCTGGAAGGATCCGGACCTGCAACAGAGGAAGTGGACCTACTGAACAGAACAAAAACTACAGAGAGAAGTGAAGAAACAACCTGTGGAACTTCCCGGTTTGTTTGTTTTTCGGCTACAAAGGGTGTTTTATTTACACGGCGTGGTGAAGTCTTCAAACAACCGTGTAGAGGCCTCACATGGTCAGTGGAACCCAGATGAAATGGGTAAACCCACGTCTAAACATCGCCTGCCCGCCCGCTCTGGATGAGGAGGAGGATGTGACACGTGTGACACCTCGCCGTGTCTGGGTGACGAGGATCCCCCTCACCCTGGACAGTTTGCATGCATATATAAAGACATTCACCCCTGAAATCTGAAGACTGTTTGAACTGTGTCAGAGGTCCAAGTCATTCAAATAACAAAATGAAACTACAAGGCCCAGAGGACTGCCCAAAGGCAAGCTGTTGCATTTTCTCCACGATTGTAGTTCTTTTTGTGACCAAAAACCGCATCCAAAGAGGGCGGCGTTGCATCTGAAGCAGCAGGTGTGAGCATCCTCCTCTCATAGCCCTCCACGGAGTCAACGGTAACCATAGAGATGATCTCCTCTTTAACCGTAGAGATGTACGGTGGTTTCATATCTGGTTTCCGAGCGTATGGGTAGGGGACTACTGACGTGTGTGTGTGTGGGGGTTAGGGAGTCAATCTCAACACCATCACGACTCAATGACCATGAGACTCACTCCACACACACATGCCAGTCCCAGTCACCTTGAGTGTCAACTGAAGGTCACTGCCTTTCAGTACCTCATTGCTGTTCTGTGACCCCCCCCAGCCCTGGCTTAGAGTGCCAAATGTAATATTTATCACCTTTCATTCATGTAAAGACCATGTAGAAAGTATGAATAATAAATGCCATCGGCCAGGAGACAGGCTGTCCAGACGTTAGTGCACCTGAAGAGAAATGGAATATCTAGCGTAAGCTTCTAAACACCATGATTAAAAACCACGTGAGCTTGGATTACGTTGTCTCATGTGGAGCGAGTTTGCCTCATCGTGGTATACAGAAAACCTCTCGGGCATTCGGTGTTTACATTTGATGTGATACTTGAACTGAAGTTGATTTCTGTAAATGTGTCTATCACCATCTCTATTAGGATTTTTAATGCTTCCGCCGGCTTCCTCGATGTGATCCACAGAGGTCTTTGCTAAATGATTTCAAAACAAAAGAAGAAAAAAGAGATTTTCAATCGATTCTTTCCCACTTGTAGAAAATTGCTTTTTTTTTTATTACCGCGTGTCGCTGCTGAAGTATTTGTCTCCAAAATGAAAAAGAAAAGGAGACATAGAAAACGGAACTCTCCATCCATGAGATTTCTTCATTCAGGGTTTTAATGTCTTACGAGTTTTATGCGTTTGTCGGCTTGTTTTGTCTGGATAATCTACCAGAAAGATCCATCTCTTTCTGCTCCTGAGTATTCGTCCACTGTCCCTCTGGCAACATGACTCTATCTAAGCCTGTCTGTCCTATCTATGGTCATGTCTATCTATCTATGGTCATGTCTATCTATCGATGGTTATGTCTATCTCTCTCTTTCTGGTCATGTCTGTGTGATTATACCTCTATCCGTACCTCTGTCCTGTTTCCGTCCTTGTTGATCTATCTGTCTAACTATCCCCCCAGGACATGTTTACCATGTATAAAAACAGTATCTGTAATATCCATGTCTATCTATCCTGGTCAACTCTATCTACGGGCACCAGTTGTCCGGTCAGAGCAATGAGCAAACCTTTCACAGAACATCATACCTAAAAAAGAGCAGAAAGTAGCTGGAAAATACTGTGAAGTTGGCAGTGTTTATCGTGTCACAGTGCATTTACAAACTCCAAAAGATTCAGAGAGTCTTTCTGACATGAACGTGCGCATGACGGCTGTGTTTCGCTCAGTCGTAGGGGATAGAGTTTGTTCGTTTTACACCTGATAAACCTGGCCCTGGCCCAGTCCTGGTCACATGGTTTGCTCACACATTGTCATTCCCACCCCCCCCACCCCCCACCGTTAACCTCCAAACCCCTCTCACCCCCCCCCCCCCCACCTCCCTCTCTCTCTCGCCCCTCCCTCAACCTCTTTTCCACATTCACCCCCGATCTCACGCACACCCTTACCCCCGCCCTCTCACCCACTTCCCTCACCCACTCCCCCAAGCCCCCAAGGACTTTGATTCTTGTCAGTAATTCAGACATGGAGAAAAAAAGAAAGAAAAAAAGACCCATTGTATCTCCATTTTCTAGTTTTCTGAGAGCAATGAAGCCTAAACCAGTTTATGTGTGTTTTAACGATGATTATTTATAGATGTGTTGTGCAATATACTGTCAGACATTTAAACGTTTACTCTTTTTTAAATTATATATTATTGTATAAATATTGTACATAGAAAACACTCCTATTTTGCAAGCAAATATTTCACTTTGTACTGTTGTTATACAATAAACCGCTCAGCTGATGGAGACAGTTTGAAGTCTCTTTTTTCTAGGATTAGTGGCGGAACATTCTACTGTACATTGACAGACAAACAAGGTTTGTTTGATATTATTCTCAGTTGAAATATGTTGACACTTCACAAGGCTAGCGTTGCTCAACGTAACATTGCCTCAGGTGGTTCTAGGTGTTAGGGTTGGAGATGAGCCAGCCAGAAAGTCTGGTCTTTGTCCTGGCTCTTGTCTCCAAAGTACCCAGAACACTGCTGAGTGCTGCAGACACTAGAACATCCAAAACAGGCTTGGTGATTTTCATAATTCACGGGCCAACAATTTCCAGACATACCCTGTGGATCATGGTTGTATCAGGCTGTAGAAGTGAGGCTGTGGAGGTGAGGCTGTAGAAGTGAGGCTGTGGAGGTGAGGCTGCAGAAGTGAGGCTGTGGAGGTGAGGCTGTAGAAGTGAGGCTGTGGAGGTGAGGCTGTAGAAGTGAGGCTGTGGAGGTGAGGCTGTAGAAGTGAGGCTGTGGAGGTGAGGCTGTAGAAGTGAGGCTGTGGAGGTGAGGCTGTAGAAGTGAGGCTGTGGAGGTGAGGCTGTAGAAGTGAGGCTGTGGAGGTCAGGCTGTAGAAGTGAGGCTGTGGAGGTGAGGCTGCAGAAGTGAGGCTGTGGAGGTGAGGCTGTAGAAGTGAGGCTGTGGAGGTGAGGCTGTAGAAGTGAGGCTGTGGAGGTGAGGCTGTAGAAGTGAGGCTGTGGAGGTGAGGCTGTAGAAGTGAGGCTGTGGAGGTGAGGCTGTACAGGTGAGGTAGTGGGGATGAGGCTGTCGAAGGGCAAAACACCCCAGCCACCCTGCTTTGATCAAGCTAATGTTTCATTAGCATGCTAATTAAATAAGGTGCTCTTCGCGTATTGGTTTTGTCTGGAGTCTCAGAGCAGGGCTGTCTCTCCCTGATGATGTCATTGTGATTAGCAGTTATCTCTCCGGTAGAGTCAGACCAGTCTGCTCTCATCTGGGTAATTTATCTTTCATTGATTTGGCCACCAGCATAAATGATGCCTTCTCCACATCCCTCTAATCAGACAGTCACAGACTAAGCTAGACAAAACCAGCAGCTTTGCCTGCCTACCATCCTCCACTCATATCCAATCAAAAGGCTCTGAGAAAACGGCATGTCTTAGCAGACCAGAACAGAGTTTGCTGTGACGTGTCCTCTGCAAAATGTAAATAGGGATCCTTACCATAGGTACCTCCGATAGGAAGCATTCATTATTCATGTTTAGAGCCTGGAGGGAGGACGGGGAGGGCTATGGGTGAATGAGGAGAGGAGAGGGGAGAAAGGAAGGAGTGAGGGAGGATTGGAAGAGCAGAGGAAAAGCACAGGCGAGAAGAGGAGAGGAGTGGAAAGGAAGGCAATGTGGTGGATGGGGGAGGAAAGGAGATGGAGTTCAATCAAGAGGACCATTTCAGACCCCTAAGACAGCCACCTTCACTACTCTCCTTCCTTCCCTCTTTGCCTCCACTCCTCTCCCCCCTGCCCTATGTCTTCCCTCTCCTCTCCCCCCTGCCCTATGTCTTCCCTCTCCTCTCCCCCCTGCCCTATGTCTTCCCTCTCCTCTCCCCCCTGCCCTATGTCTTCCCTCTCCCCCCTGCCCTATGTCTTCCCTCTCCACTCCCCCCTGCCCTATGTCTTCCCTCTCCTCTCCCCCCTCCCCCCTACACAATGGTTCTCCTCTCCCATCCCCCCTTCTCCCCCCAGGCTGACTGTCAGAGTGCCCCCTGCACTGAACTCCAACAGCCTGCACTTTTCACATGTCTTTCTGCCAGAGAGAAAGGTGAGAGAGCCAACGAGAGGGAAAATGAGAGAAAGACACCGACGAAGACATACACAGAGAGAAAGCCAGATTGTGAGAGATATAGAGAAAGACAGATTGTGAGAGAGAGATATAGAGAAAGACAGATTGTGAGAAAGAGATAGAGAGAAAGACAGATAGAGAGAGAGAGAGAGAGAGAGAGAGAGAGAGAGAGAGAGAGAGAGACTGCTAAAGGATCATTAGGGTCTCTCACCTCTTCCTCTGACAGCTGAGCAGACTGCAGGGAGTCTGTTTGATGTGTGTGTGGATGGCAGCGCCACACTCTCCAGCCATGGATCACCTCCCTGGGTCTAGCTCTGAATCCATACGGTGCTGGCACAAAGACAACCCACGGTGACCCTGTAATCACCATCCAACCACTTACATACAATAAGAAGAATACCCACCAATCTTTTCTTCCAGCCCTACTTCCTCCCTTTTGACTGGACACCAAAGAAGAAGTCAGTAAATTGTCAGTTTACAGTTTGAGTAATTGATTTATTGACACATTATTATTATTGTTATTATTATTATTATTGTGTACAAGTGTAACCTCATAGGTTTGCTAGACACTGAAAAAGTACCATTGCAGTGATCAAATGTCCTTACGTCTGATTCCAAAATTCGGTCTGCAAGAAAATATTCGGCCTATTCTCCCAGGATTGACAAATAAAACCTGCTACTAAAAGGTTCCCTTCCTGAAGGCATAACTCCAGTCTTTCATACTCATCATGCCAAAA
The DNA here is from genome assembly GCF_054491055.1 of Hypomesus nipponensis. Taxonomy (NCBI): domain Eukaryota; kingdom Metazoa; phylum Chordata; class Actinopteri; order Osmeriformes; family Osmeridae; genus Hypomesus; species Hypomesus nipponensis. The sequence continues at coordinate 18,184,635 of NC_140369.1, forward strand.
GAAATAAACAGAAAGGAGGACATTTGAGTTCAAAGTACATCCCTCACATCATCATGGATAGGATAGTAAAACAAAAATTGAACCTCATTCTGTCACCAAACTCAACAAACACAGCTTGTCCTCTGGAAGGACCCAGAAACTGCTGGTCTCTAGAGCTACTAGTAATGTTCCTCAACCTAACTGTGCACACAGGAATGTTTGTCTTTTGTTTAAATTACAAGTCCACACAGCATTACTGGGTTTTTACCCCTGTCTCTCTCTCTCTCTCTCTCTCTCTCTCTCTCTCTCTCTCTCTCTCTCTCTCTCTCTCTCTCTCTCTCTCTCTCTCTCTCTCTCTCTCTCTCTCTTGTTCTCACCCTCGCTCTCTGTCTCTCTCTCTCTCTCTCTCTCTCTCTCTCTCTCTCTCTCTCTCTCTCTCCTCACAGTCATCCAATGTTCTCCTCTCTCTTTCTCCGTTAAAGTGGTATTCGCAAAGCAAGCATAACCTATAACCTAGCTATGAAGCTGTCACCACTGTACACAGCCTCCTTCTACGATCATATGTCTTCAAATGAACAGCAGCTCCGTTTCAAATGGTTGTATCTCCCCCCCACCACCACTAGAAGGCAGTGTTTAGTGAGCTTCTGAGTCTGTTCCCAATTGACAGAGGAATAGTGTTGGCGCCATCACCTGGCCAGCTAGATGTAAACAACTTGATTATCATTTTCTTTCTCTCTATAATTGAAATAAAGATGTTTTTCCTTTACATGAATAACATCATTTGAGAATTATGTGTGTAAGCTGTGTGTGTAAGAGACAGACACAGGGAATTTGGCACACCAAAGTATGGGACAATCAGTCTCTGTGTCACCCCTGTTGCCTGAGGGTGTGTGAGTGTGCATGTGATTGGGTGTGTGTGTGTGTGTGTGGCAGGATTCAACTGCGGAGCTGCTCAAGGTCAATAAGGATAAGAGGGGTCACAAGGTTACAGGAGGTCACCTACAACCCCCTCTTCCTCCAGAACCAGTACCCCCACCCCCCCTCCTTCTCTTCTGGTCTCTCTCCTCCCTCCATCCCTCCAACCGACATTCCTTCAAGGCTCTCTCCCTTCATCAGAACTAATCAGGGGAGACTATGGCTGTTATGATTTCTGCTAGCAGAATCCTACAAAAAGACATTTGTGTGTTTGTGTGCGTGTGTTTGTGTGTGTGTGTGTGTGTGTACGTGCGAAGTGTGTGCGTGTTTGAGCGTGAGTGCGTGCGCACTACTGTACACAAAAAGGAAAGTAAAGATTTTTATCTGTGAACAATTACAGCAAGGTGATTTAATTCAACAAGCCATTCATTTCAACAAGATTGATGTCACACAAATAAACAAAACAAACACTCAATCAGATTTGTCCCTGACCCACCAATAGGAATAGACTGCTTTCGTTCCTGTATGTGGCCTCCGGGCTTCTCATGAATCACCAGAGCTTCTCATGAACAGGCTGCCAGGAATTTCTCTTCCCACAAAAGGATCAGAACAGGAAATAGTCGTCATTTACTACTTCCTGTCAGGTTGCTGGGCCTCAGGCCTGCCCACTCACAACCCCCTCCCTGACGGAGACTCTCTCAACAACAACCGTTTCATTTCATAAACATGCATTTCATCAGGCAAGACAAGGAGGAACATATTCTTCTTAACGATACGTCTCCTGAAGGCACCAGCAACTAACTGTAAAACATCAATCTAAAGGGAAATCGAGATTTAATCCCCGACAAAGTTTAATTTATTGGTTGTATGGTTGTGCTGTGTCAGAAACTCAGCCAGCTTCAACTTGTTTTGTCGTGGGGTGGTTGGTTGTGAACGCCTCTCTTTCCTCTTCAGCCGTTTGCTTCTGTGTTCCTGCAGGGAAGGGGGACACCTTATTACAGTGTTTCTGACCGTAACTCCCAGCTCTGATTCACCTGCCAAGCCCATGTTGCTAGCACGCTAAGCTAATCCGAAGCCATGACATCCCACCCACACGTCAGGTTAAGCTGAACTAGGTCATGTTAGCTCAGATACGATTATAATATCAGTGTAAATAAAGTGCAACGTTCAGACATTTAGATGGATGACATTTATGAATGTGAATACTGGTGTCAGTTACTGGTGGCGTTCCGTGAATTCTCAGGGTGACCAGACACCTCATTGCAATCCCATGAGCCTCCACACACACCATCCAGGACGTGTCAGCACGACTCTGACCAGCCCAGCACCTCTCATGTTGCTCTCTGCAGGTCTCCACACCCATCTGTCAGCCTCCCTCAGGACTGGGCAGCGAACACAGAACAGAAGCTTTGTTTCTGTCACACGTCTGGGATTAAAACAGGAGTGCAGGCATGTTTAAATACCGGGTTGTGTGTGTGTGTGTGCGCGCTTGTGTGTGTGACCCCACTCAGAGGTTCAGGCCCAGTTCACACCTGGTATCAACATGCGTCTTGGGCAATCCTGTCACTATGGATGGGTTCTCAGTGCAGTGGTGATGCAACCTAGCCTGGCTCTGCCGTCCTACGTACTTCCACTCGATCTTGATTTCGCTTCTGTACTCGGTCTGGCCATTCAGTATGTGAGTCAGATTTTGCAGGTTAATTTTTAACCAGCCAATCAGCGAACAGAGGGAGTGGCTGAGAACAAGGACGTTGATGTCGTGCACTAGTTTGTGTTGTAGTTGCATAATGGAAATATGCAAGCGTAGCCATTCGGTCTGGCAACGCTGCCGAATATACAACAGCTAAAGCCAGAGCAAGAACAAGTTTTGCTGAGTTTTGTTGGTGGTCATGATGTTGTGGCCCTCCTCCCCATGGGGTTTGGGAAAAGTTTGGTTTTCCAGCTGCGGCAGCTAGCTCCGTTACAGTAGTGGAGAAGGAGTTGGCTAAGGCGGACGCTTGCGATTGGTTGTGGCAGATCAGAGTGGCTCTGGGCAGATCCAATAGTTTTAAACTTCAACAGAGTACCCGCCTACGAGGAAGTCAACGCTTGTCAATGGAGCGAGGCCAGGCTCTCTGTACAAATGAAATGTACGAGAGTCTGGTTAGGACCAGGCTAGATGCAACCAAGATGCACTGCGATCCAATCCCTCAGACCACATTCGGAGGCCATATGGCCACATTCTTGTCGCAGCGCATATGTGAAGAGATCCTGGGCCACACTTAAGGACCGCCTACTCAACTGACGTCTTCTGCTTCAGAAGAAGTACGTACTCATTTGCGCACCAACTTTTAAGAGCAGGCTGGTAGTATGCCGGAAAAATATTTTGTATGTCCTAATATAATGGTGCGTCAAGTACAGTGTCCTATTGGGTCCAGTTGCATTTTGTTATATGTAAGCCAGCATACAAGCATGCTTTTCTGCCTGTTCTGCCCCGCAGTCTTCAGCACAGTGGGAAACTACATACTGAACTACAAAGTAACAACAGCAGAGTTTTCCTTGTTGCCCTCTGACAGTATGCACATCTCTGGTGAACTCTTGTGGAATCTCCAAGGTAAAAAAACGGTTGTAGCAACCATCTTCTCAACAATGTTAAAACGACGAACTGCGATGGACGTATGAGCCAGAGGGTCAAAGTTCAAGGGGCAATGTTCCGACGACGTCGGGGGTTTCACATGTAGGCATGCTGCATGCAACAATACATCCCTTGTAATGGCAGCTGCAGTACGTACTGAAAGTAAAAAGAAAAAGTGTGTCTCGTTAAAATGGCATCATTTCATTTCGGGCAGACGAGGCAAGTGAAGTGAAATGCTGCCTCCTACCAGTAGAACAACAACACATTTGTTTGTAACAACGGAAATGTTGTATTTGCATGTGGAGTGAGGATGTGAACCCCCATCACAAGTGATCACTAGAGCCATGGGGAGACACATTCTCATACCGGGTGTGAACTGACATACTCAGAACCATCCACTTGTGGTTGGATCACCCAAGTTAATGCCAGGTGCGAACAGGGCCTAGAGACAGTATGATGTTCACAAGACTGCAGGTCCTTTGTTTGGTTTCAGGAGTGTGTGGGTTGACAGTTCCCAATGCTAGTTTTTGGTTTGTATGTTCTGGTAAATGGAAGGGGAAGCGTTCACAAGACTGCTGTCTGATTTTGTCAGAGTGGCGTGTGTGTTTGTGACAAACCCATTAGGTGAATGAACCACTCCTCTGGCAAAACCTTAAACCAGTTCACTCACTAAAACCCATTTTGCACTGTCATGCACTTCACACAGTAGTCATGGTTCACACAAAAAAAAACTCAAAATTGTTCATTCGTTCTTGTTTCTACTGACTTTGATATGGTCCTTCAAAACAATGCCATCCGATTGCGTGAAATACAGCAGACTTGTTAAAAACGATGTAAACTTTGAAGGAATCAACAGTGTCCATTGCCAGTGCCCTGTTACCACAACAGGGTATGCATGAAGCAAGTCTACAGTCTGCCTCATACAGAATTGTCGTATACGTGCTAATGGAAATCAGGAGTGGAAATACTCCATTGTAGAAGTCTGTCTCTCTGTAACAGTCACTAGACGTCTGACATAATTATCTATTTGTATATATATAGGGAATGCTTGAATTGGATTCCATGAGAAGGCCCTTGAATACAATGTATGGAGATGAAACAGGCTCAATGCTGCCTCTTACTGTAACACTGCTGCTTGTGATCATGTGGATGACGTCCTCTGGCTGGTCCCAGCACAAGACGTGATGCTGGGGCTAAAAGTATTACTTGCAGTGCTAACAGTGTACAATTCATTGTGCTAAGATTCTGAATAGTACTATACCTTATATATACTATACTATACTATACTATACTATACTATACTATACTATACTATACTATACTATACTATACTATACTATACTATACTATACTATACTATACATTTTGCAATAGTTTATTTATTTCAAAATCTGTTTACGTACACAATTAAATCTACATTTTACAGTAAAAACACATTTGGAACGACATGCCCAGAATGCTGTGTTCTAAAAAGACATTGTAGTGTTTAATAAATGCTCTGTAGTGTTACATTGGCTCTCTGTGTGTCGGAACTGAAAGTATTGTTTGATTTTGAGCACAGTTTACTGTAAATGGTTTTGAGGCAATTGTTTGATTTTGCCAAAAGAGTCAGGGGTTTTGTGAATTTACAGTGAAGATTTGGATTTGTGTCTTAGCAACTGTCTGAAACTGTCATTCATGTTGAATAACAAGACAGGCATTGAGACATGCATCAACTGGTTGTGACATGATATTGTTCAAGGTCTTGGTTGCTGAGATGTGATTACTTTGCGCTTTACTTTGCGTTACTTCCTATATGCACTATTTGTATGTTGGTTTGGATAAAAGATAACTCAACAAAATGTAAATAGAAAACGGCCACTGGTATAATATATGCTGTCATCAGAATCATACAAAAACATGTTATTTTGGTGTAAAGAAAAGCAGAACACTTGAGAGTCCATTCTGCTGTTTTCAGCAATATTGTTCAAGTGTTGTTGACAACAATTATTGTTACTCAAACAGTCATTGTTCTCTATAGCAATAAAGGAAACTTGAAAGTCTGTGTCGTAGTCACCGACACGTTGAACCAAGGGTGTTCAAACAATTTGAGCACCCTACATGTTAATGTTACCACCTGAGGATGACATGGATCTCGTAGTTCAGGTTTCTGTCTCATATGCAGCATGGCCTTAAAGAAGGTTCCGGTGGTACAATTCAATGTGATGATTTGTCATATGTCTGAATACACAAATGTGGTTTGAGCATTACTATAACATATGATGCATGTCTGATGTGAGCCCTTTCATAAAATCCCATGACAACAGAAAGATCTGTGTATATTTCATGTGTCCCTTTGTCATATGTCGTGTGTTCTATGTCTGTGTCTGTTTGAATGAGAGTTATTATGAGAGACGGAGGGGCAGATAGAGAGAGAGAGAGGGGGGGGGAGAGAGAGAGAGAGAGAGAGAGGGGAGGGGGGAGAGAGAGAGAGAGGGGAGAGAGAGGGGGACAGAGAGAGAGAGAGAAAGAGAGAGAGAGGGAGAGAAAGGGACAGAGAGAGAGAGAGAGAGAGAGAGAGAGGGAAAGGGACAGAGAGAGAGAGAGAGAGAGAGAGAGAGAGAAAGAGAGTGAGAGAAAGGGACAGAGAGAGAGAGAGAGAGAGAGAGAGAGAGAGAGAGAGAGAGAGAGAGAGAGAGAGAGAGAGAGTGAGAGAAAGGGACAGAGAGAGAGAGAGAGAGAGAGAGAGAGAGAGAGAGTGAGAGAGAGAGAGAGAGAGAGAGAGAGAGAGAGAGAGAGAGAGAGAGAGAGAGAGAGATAGCTGGCAGCAGTTCAAGAGTTGTGGTGTTTCCACGGCGAGGGTGAGCCAGAAGGGGACCCTTTATGAAGCAAGCAGGAGGTTTCTCCGCTGCAATCAAACCCAGCTGGGCCCAGATCCTACATCCTCACTCCCCTCCACTCCTCTGCTCCTCCACTCCTCTGCTCGCTGTTCGTTTCATCCGGCATGAAACACACAAGCTCACAACCTAAGGGCCCAGGACACAGACGAAACCTTTAAACCTGCTTCAGTGGAGATAGTGGCATAGCTCAGTGGCAGAACCGTCTCCTGCAGATCAAGAATCCCCCCCTCCCCCCCTCCCCCCACCCCAAACACACACACCTCCCCCCCTTTCTACCCCCCTGTATGTCATTTAGGCTAAAAGCGTCTTTTAACTGAAGACATTACTGTGCCACTGCTGTTATGATTGAAACCGACACAGAGGATGAACACAAATATACGGAACAGTCAGACATCATGAAGGACATGACCAGATATATGACTTTGCCAATGTACTGTAACTGAGGCAAATATTGACATGGCAGAAGAGACCTCCCTATAAGCTACTGCAGATGTGGTGAGCAGACAACATACTATAAACGAACAGAGATGTATGCAGCTCAGTCTCTAAGCTTGAGACCCCAACCTGGAAACCGGGGAGAGGAAATGTCTTCCAGATCAGCCTTCAAAAAGAGAGAGAGAGGTGGAGGGAGGGAGAAGGGGGGGTAGAGAAAAAGGGGAAGAGAGAGAGAGATAAAGAGATGGAGAGCGAGAGGATGGGAGAGAGGGATAAAGGGAGGGAGGGACAGAGAGAAACATAGTATGGAGAAAGAAAGATAGAAAGAAAGAAAGAAAGAAAGAGAGAAATAAAAAAGAGTCAAAAGCGAGAGAGGCTGGGGAGGAATGCGTGTGCTGTCTGTCTCTGTTTCCTGCCTGGAGACGAAGAGATGATGACCACCAGGCCACATGGCACTGCACCACTATACTGCAGGCATCACAGGGGGGTAGCGAGGAGAGACAGGGAGGGAGAGAAGGAGAGAGAGGGAGAAAAGGAAAGAGAGGAATGATCAGAGAGAAAGAGAGAGAGAGAGAGGGTGAGGGGGGACTGAGAAGAGACAGGCAGTAAGAGAGAGGGAGGGGAGGAGGGCGAGGCAGTGGCGAGGAGAGAGAGAAAGAGAGAGAAGGAAAGAGAGGGTGAGGAGTCACATAACGAGAGGGCGTGGCACACAGTGGTGAGGAATAGAAGAAGAAGATGGTCACAGAGAGAGAGGGGGGTGACACAGAGGAGTGAGGGAGAGGAGAGAAAGGGGGACAGTCACAAAGAGAGGGAGAGGGGGGACGAGGAGAGACAGGTAGAGAGAGAGACAAAAAGGGGAGAAAAATAGAGGAAGATGGAACAAAATATCCACTTCTCACAGTCCTATCATGGAGGATAAGGCCTCTTCTGTCCATTTACTGCCCTCTGAGAGGAAGTCATGATTCAGTGGGACTCGGGCAGCGAAGATCCCTAACAGGCTAACAGGCTACCAGGCTGCTTTACAGCTGTCCAGGGGTGTCAAGAATTTCACTGTTCCCCACAAACTAATCCCCTCAATCCCCCTCTGCTCCCCCAACCTCAGCCTCCTTCCTCTCCCGACAAATCCCCCAGCTCCCCGTTGCCCCCGCCCCCGTCTCCTTCCTCTCCCTTCAACCCCACTAACACCGCCCCACCCCCAAGTCTTCCCATGCCCCCCCCCCCCCCCCCCATCCATTCCTGCCCAAGTCAGGCCAGAGAGCCCCCACCCCCTCTGGGAAGCAGCAAGGGGCCAATGGACCCACTCAGCACCCTGCTGCTTTCATTGAATGTTACTGATAGGGGTTTGTTCAGGGTGGGGGAGGTGGAGCTGGGCCGCTGGGAGGAAATAGCTGTGGAGGAGGAGGAGCAGGAGGGGGTGGAGGAGGAGGAGGAGCAGGAGGGGGTGAAGGAGGAGGAGCAGGAGGGGGTGGAGGAGGAGGAGCAGGAGGGGGTGAAGGAGGAGGAGCAGGAGGGGGTGAAGGAGGAGGAGCAGGAGGGGGTGGAGGAGGAGGAGCAGGAGGGGGTGGAGGAGGAGGAGGAGCAGGAGGGGGTGAAGGAGGAGGAGCAGGAGGGGGTGGAGGAGGAGGAGCAGGAGGGGGTGAAGGAGGAGGAGCAGGAGGGGGTGGAGGAGGAGGAGCAGGAGGGGGTGGAGGAGCAGGAGGGGGTGAAGGAGGAGGAGCAGGAGGGGGTGGAGGAGGAGGAGCAGGAGGGGGTGGAGAAGGAGGAGCAGGAGGGTGTGGAGGAGGAGGAGCAGGAGGGGGTGGAGGAGGAGGAGCAGGAGGGGGTGGAGGAGGAGGAGCAGGAGGGTGTGGAGGAGGAGGAGCAGGAGGGGGTGGAGGAGGAGGAGGAGCAGGAGGGGGTGGAGGAGGAGGAGCAGGAGGGGGTGGAGGAGGAGGAGCAGGAGGGGGTGAAGGAGGAGGAGCAGGAGGGGGTGAAGGAGGAGGAGCAGGAGGGGTGAAGGAGGAGGAGCAGGAGGGGGTGGAGGAGGAGGAGCAGGAGGGGGTGAAGGAGGAGGAGCAGGAGGGGGTGAAGGAGGAGGAGCAGGAGGGGTGAAGGAGGAGGAGCAGGAGGGGGTGAAGGAGGAGGAGCAGGAGGGGGTGAAGGAGGAGGAGCAGGAGGGGGTGGAGGAGGAGGAGCAGGAGGGGGTGAAGGAGGAGGAGCAGGAGGGTGTGGAGGAGGAGGAGCAGGAGGGGGTGGAGGAGGAGGAGCAGGAGGGGGTGAAGGAGGAGGAGCAGGAGGGGGTGAAGGAGGAGGAGCAGGAGGGGGTGGAAGAGGAGGAGCAGGAGGGGGTGAAGGAGGGAGTGGAGGAGTCCCGAATGGGGAAGGGAGGGGGAGGAGTTGGGGCAGTAGTAGTAACGCTGTGTGTGTGTTTTTGTGAGAGTGTGTTTTTGCGCGCATGTGTTTGTGCATGTGTGTGTGTGTAGTTGCATGCATGAGTGTATGTGTGAGTTAGTGTGTGTGAGTGTGTGTGCCCTGGGTGTATCAGATTACAAGTCTGTTTCTCAAGCTTGTAAGAGGGTCTGCAAGAGACCCCCGACATCACCAACTGCCATACCCATTGTTGTATTGACTGTGTTTAGAAGTTTGTTGGAGTGTGTGTGTGCAGGAAGGAAGGGGTGAGTTTGTGTGTGTGTTGGGAGGGTCAGTTTACAAGTCATTTAGCATACCTCTGCCAGTGGTTCCAGATGTGGTGTGTACAGTAGTCTGGGTACTTGAGGAGGAACCATTCACCCACACTGCTGGCCATAGAGGGAGGAAGCGGCGACGGATGGAGAGTGCGCGCGGGGCTCGTGGTGTGTGCTCGTGCGCGCAAGCGTGTGTGCGCGAGCGTGTGTGTGTGCTCAGAGCCACCGCCTCCCCTGCGCGGACAGTCCTGGATTGCCTGTTGTTGATTGACATCCTGAAAACCGGCAGCAGCAGCAGCAGCCATGTCTGGCTGGGGAGGATTTAAAGGGTATTAGCATGACACAGGATCACACCTTTGTCCCGGCTGGCTCGCCAGCTCACCTCAGGGCATCCTCATAAGCCTATTAGGGACAAATGGAGCTCAGTGTTTTGTTCCCCTATCTGGCTTCATTGTATGTACAGGATCAGGGCTCCCCTCCAGCAGCAACAAGCCCAGAGGCGCAGAGAGGGAGGGAAACAGGAGAGGAGGAGAGAGGGTTCGTATGCAGTAGGGACTACCGGGAGGTTAGTGCACATTATACAGACTGGTGGACCAGCGAGATTCAAACGCAGGCCAGATCGGAGAGACGGGAGATCGAGATATACAAACAGCAGCGGATCAGAGAGGTTAGAATACAGGAGAAGACTCACTAGCCGCCGCGTTTCCAACTCAGACTGTTGGCTGCTGCCCAATAGAACAATAGGTAACAGACCAAGACTGGTCATGGACTGCACAGGAGAAACGGAATACCCTGAAACACTCGAAAACCAGAACGAGCTGCAAAAAAAAGGGGGGAGGAGGGAGGGGGGAGGAGGAGGGGGGGGGGGTTCTGCTCCTAAAGAAAAGCTTCGACACAGTTGATTATTACATAGCAAATGTCATAATGAAGAGTTACCCCCGCCCCCCCCCCCCCCTTATCCCCTTATTCACTACTGGGAGGAGGGGGGGCTCAGATAATTGGGGAGCAACCAGTGAGAAAAGGGGGTGTGGGACTGGGCGGGGGAGGGGCAGGGGGCATATAAGAGTTGCCGGAGCACAAGTAGTGCTTTATCGTCCCACCCCTGTTTGTGTCTCTCTCTCTCTCTCTCTCTCTCTCTCTCTCTCCCCGTGTGTGTGTGACAAACAAAACCTCAACTCATACCCTCTGCTCTCTCTCCCTCGCTCTCTCTCATGATCTGAGGAAACCCTAAACTTGATCCCTAGGACTCCCCTTCTGCGCTCTCTCGCTCCCTCTGTTTCTCTCCTTCGCACACCCTCCTCCACGGGACACGCGCTCGACACGGCAGGAGGATGACGAGGGCATCGGCGTGGAGAATGAATGGACCCGTCAGGACGCTGGCTCTGGCGTTGCTGCTCCTCGTCACGCTGACCCGCGGTGAGTCGCACACATCCATCACTCTTTCGGTCGGGGTTCAAAAGAAGCGAGGAGAGACAGAGCGAAAAGGGAGAAAACATGGGCATCTGCTGGGAGAGGGCTGGGAGAGGGGGTGGTCAAAGGGTGGGGCTGGGTGGAGAAGAGGGATTTGTGTGGTAGCGGTGGGGTTTTTGACAACAAAAACTTCCCCCGAATGACTCAAAAGGTATCTTCCTGAAAGCACGTTTCATATGGGTGAGCGTGCGTGAAGTTTGTTTTTCCAAATGTGACAAAGTGGTGGAAAAAAAAGATATTTTCCCTCCAGTGAGAGAAGTGTTACCTTGGCAAACAAAGAGGTCAGTTTCGAGAGAAGTCTGCCATGCAGGGAGCCACAGATTCGAAAGGGAACTGAGAAGACTTTGAAACAAGAAAAGAGTTATTTACTCATAGAAGATGGAGGGCCAAGCTGCTTTTAAAAGGCAGCTGGAACTTTTAGAGTTTCTTCTCGTCCTCTGTCTCTCAGCGAGGCGGTGTGGCAAGTTCTCCTTTGTTTGTGTGTGTGTGTGGGTGTGTGTGTGTATGTGAGAGAGGGGGGTTCTCCTCTGTGTGTGTTAGCGTGTGTGTTTGTGTGAGTCGGTGTATCTTGCTACGCCTTTGTGTGTGTGTCTGTGTGTGTGTGTGCGAGTTATCCTTTATGAGCGTAGGTACTTACTTGTGTGTGTGTCTGTAGGCACGTGTGTCAATGTGTGTTTGTGTTCTGGTGTGAGCTGGTAGAGAAGGCTGTGGATTCAGAGCCAGCAGGTGGCTGGTTGCGTGAGGATGGTAAGGAGAGGGTGAGGAGAGAGCGTGATGTGGGTGGTGTGGAGCTGTGTTGATACAGGAGGGGGTTGTTACCAAACACCCTGGGGTGAATCTATGGCGGTGCAGAGGCCCAGCATAAATAACTGCGAAGACCACAGTGACAGCCGCACGTAAGGTCATATGTTCATTTAGCAGACGCATTTATCCAAAGCGACATACAGGAAAGGTTTTGAACCTGTGACCTCTTCATCGGCAGTCAAATGCTTTAACCACTGAGCTACACCCATCCACATTCAAACTCGTCTGCGGCCACAACTTTGGTATTGCTGCTGGTACTGATTAGGCCGTCGCAAGAGCCATCTAAAGTGTACCAAGTATGTCATTTCACAAAGTGGGCTGTGTTGAGGTTGTTAGGGTAAGGGTTAGGGTCGGGGTATGTTGGGGCTGTGAGTGTATGTCTGGACATGGGTGAGAGTATGCAGGAACGCGTGTAGGAGTGTGTGTGTGAGTGTGTGTGTGAGTGTGTGTGTGTGTGTGTGTGCAGTGAGTATGTAGGAGCATGTGTATGTGCGTGCGGGATGGCGTGAGTGTGTCTAGGATGGTGTGTGTGTAGGGATGGGTGGAGTGCGGGCGCAGGGACTGGGGTGAAAAATGGACGCCCTGATTTGCCTAATTGAATACGTGTGTGGCGGTCATGGGAGCCATAGCTACGATGGGGTCTATATGACACAACAGCCCACTCTGTTCTGTAGAGGGGGGCTGACGATCTTCTAGCGAAAGGCCACATTCGGTGTGTATACAGAACCCTCCTACTGCCTGGCACCACAACAGTCTCTTTGAGCTCCAATGTATGGAAAAATCTGGGACGAAAGATAGACGGAATGAAAGAGAGAGAAACAGAGAACATTTAAAAAGAGAGAGGAAAATAGAGAGCAGGGCGAGAGGAAGGGAGGGAGGGAGGGAGGGAGGGAGGGAGGGAGGGAGGGATGGAGGGAGGGAGGGAGGGAGGGAGGGAGGGAGGGAGGGAGGGAGGGAGGGAGGGAGGGAGGGAGGGAGGGAGGGAGGGAGGGAGGGAGGGAGGGAGGGAGGGAGCACGTGTGTGAGAAAAGTGGAGGGAAATGAGAACAAGGCAGGCAGAGTTTGTTTTTAAAGTCGTTCTTCTCCTCCCTGGCCACAGCCGAATGTTTCTCTTCAGTCCACCCCAGGTGTTTGTTCTATTCTACCTTCATCTTTACATTATTCATTTTCACAGGGTTCTGTAGACTTTCCATCATCAGAGTTCAAACAAAGACAGAACGAAAAGACAACCAAACTAAACACGACTCAACAAAAAAGAATGAACACATTTCAACACAGTGATGCATTTTCCACAAAATGAAAATAAATGATTCCAAACACAGTTTGGACCGTTGGGTTCAGTGAAGTTCTACATCAGGTCTGCACTGGTTCTTAGCTGACAATTCTACTGGTGCATTTGCGTAAACATCAACCTATATCTGTATGTACTTTCCCTCGAGTACACTGCTTTGTTCAGTAGCTTACAACAATCACCAGGCTGGACTGAACTTTACTGCCAGTCTCAAGTATGTAATTATGTAAATCATAGGCTTACACTTTGTTTTAGTAACCTTCACACACAACTCAGGACAATAACACACACAGACACACACACCCCCCAAACTGTCACTACTCATATGAAGTAAACAAGATAGCTGAGTTATGCTGCAGAATAACATTCCATGCCTCGGAATCAAGTTAGAGCCATGAGGTTGCTAGTAAATAGATTAAATACACACATACACACACACACAAATGACTTAACCAGGGCCTCCACCTTGAAGTCACCTCCCTCTGATGTCATAATCATTTGGAACTTCTAATGAGAAGCAGGCTGCTCTCCCCAACATGCGCTTCATCTCCAGTCATGTGCACGTATTTGACATACCTCGCATCTCTGAGCAATTGGGGAATTTGCTTACTCACATTCTGCACCTTCTCACTCCATCTCCCACTGAGTCAGGCTGGATAGCGAACCCCTCCCTTGCCCCCATGAGGGCAAAGGTCAACTCCCCAAGATCTGGACCAATCTCAGGGGCGTGCCCTTTTGGTCTGTGGTTTCCCTGGTTGCTCGAAAAACGGCTTGCATTCCAGTGGTGTGTCTCGATCTGGTCTTGGAGGAGTGGGACATTTGTTTGTTGTTAAGGTTTACCCCCCCCCCCTCTCCCCCCCCCCACACCTTTTCTCTCTCTGGTCTGAATCATTGTCCTAACCCCCCCCCCCCCCCTCCCCCCCCCCCTTGCTTTCTGGTCTGAAACATCTGCCCTACCGATAGCCCTCGACACAACGGCTACTCAGTCAAGCTAATGGATGCAGCACTGAAACTGTAGTGGACGATTGATGACGCATGTTTTTTTTTCTCAAACGCACACACATACCTGTGCACACAGACACACACACGAGAACCAGATGTCGTGTTTCCTGACTTAAGTTCCCAGAACCAATCTGACAGAGTCCCAGGCTAGGGTGTATGAAAGCGTGTGTGTATGTGTGTGTGTGTGCGCGGCTATGTCTGCTATGACTGATTGGAGCCATGAAAGCTAATGTTCCATGCCGAGGCAGTGGAGGGGCAGGGTTCTCCAGGGTTCTCTGGGGTTCTCCTGGATTCTCCAGGCTTCCTCGAGGACAGACGGAGGGGTCAGGATTGCAGGTCAGGCCTCTGCTGTTCCACTGAGTCTCGAGTTCCACTGCGTGTTTAACCCCTCAGGGACCAGCTCCAGTGTCACATTCCTCAGCGATCTCAGTCGTTCACAGCAGGCCGATCCTCAGCAGGCCTGCGACCACACAGCCTCGCGTCCCACCCAGTCCACAGAGACCCAGAGAGTAACCACAGAGTCCAACAACCCCACACCCGAGTGTCACTGCACCAGACCAGAGCAGAGTCCAACAGCCCCAGTCTAATTGGATGAATACATTGATGCCCGAATTAGTCCATTAACCACAATCGATACGAGGAGTGTCTACTGTTGATGAATGCAAAATTGGATTTAGATTATATGCATCAATCAATACTGACAACGCTGATAAGACAATGACGTCAAACCTGCACGCACATCCTTCGCCACCCCCCCCCCCCCCCCCCTCGATTCAAATAATACTCCTCATCCCAGTCCTGAGAGCCTGCTGCATTAGTCATGTTAGACAGTGGACGAGAAGACTTGACAGTCCTGAGGAAGGGGGGTCAGACACGGCAAGAGAAGTGAGTGTGTATGTGTGCGCGCGTGCGTGTGTGTAATCAGAGCCCGGAAGCACCCTGCCCCCCCCCCCCCCCCCCCACCCACCCATGTCTCCCATTCCTTCTCAACCCCAGTCCTTCACACGCACCTTGCATGAGCATGGTGTGCGTGATGAATGCATATCAAGGACCCACAGACACGAAGAGATATTTCAGGCAGGTCCGCAGATGCCGGGCGGGGCGCCTCCCTCGCACTCAGCACGGGAAGTCAGCCTTGCAGATGCGGGAAGTCTCGGAGATGAATGAGACAGCTCGATTTGGAGTTGGCGTGTCGGGGCCTCCCTGTACAAACCCCCGTCTCATGTGGTCGCCGTGGCACGCCGTGCGGAGTAGGGCGGAGGCGGGCGGAGGCGGGCATGTCGGACGGTCTGGGTTTGGCTCCGTAGTCCGGTTTCCGTCTGGGGGACTGTGCTACCTCAGGAGCTTTCCGGCAGGGGCCCGGGACACATCCTCTCAGAAGTACTGACAGGGATTTTTTTTTCGTTTAACCTTTATTTAACCTTGAAAAAAAAAAATCCCCTTGAGACATAGTGTCTTTTTCAGAGGAGACCGGGCCAAGAAAGGCAACGGAGCAGTGTTTAAAAGTAACACTGACACAGCATGTGACAGTACATCCAGTAAAAACATCTTCCCAGACACCTAAATATACACGTGGAGAATTCAGCGTATGGGAAACGTCTACATTCCTACAACTTCGACCAGGGTCTTAAACTCAGATACGGGATACGCGGGACAGAGGGAGTGAGATAGGGACTAGGGGGGAGGGAGCTTGGCACGGGGGGGGGGGGGCAGGCAGAGAGAGCCTGGGACCAAGCGACTAAGAGCCAGGGGCCCGAGAACCAGGAAGAGAGAGCAAGGGGCCTGGGGTCAAAGGGGGCCTGGGGGATTTCCTGTGCATTGGCTGTACGTGACTGGGAAAGGGTTACGGCACGGAGAAATAGTGTGGGGGGGGGGGGAGATGGAGGGAGGCTGAAAGGCCGTGAGAGGGCAGGGCGAGGGTAAGGAGAGAAGAAGAAAGGAGGAGAGGAGGAGAGTGGCAGAGAGGAGAGGTTCTGCCGACATGTCCTTTTCCTCCACTGCCACATTCTTCCATGTGATGGTCTCGAGGGAGGTGGGAGGAGGAGGGGGGGGGGGGGGGGGGGGTCTGAGGATGTCCAGACCACAGCCGTCAATCCAACCAGACTGGTGGGAAAATCCGGGGGAGAGAATGGGGGGAGTCGATACGATCGAAATAACATCTGGAGCACGGTGACTGAGCGTGTGTATACACGTGTGCTGTGTGCGTGTGTTGAGCTGGGGAGGGATGGGGATGCGGGTGGTCGTGGTACCGAGCGAGGGAGGGGGCTTGGCGGTTCTGCTCCCCAGCCGCGCCGACAGAGAGGGAGACTCCGACCCAGAGGCGGGGGGGCGACTCTACTGAAACCAGGACAGGAGAGAGGCTAGGAGGGGTGGAGTAAGTTACGCGCCCCGAGGGTGGACGGAGGTCCACATTAGAGGGAGAGGGAGGGGAGGGGTGGTCAGGGACAGGGAGGTCAGGAGAGGGTAGTGGGGGGGGGGGGGTTAGATGAGGGAGGAGGGGGGGTGGGGGGTGACGGGGGTCAGCTCTGTGACAATGCGTGGGTGATGTATCCATTACGGGTCACAACTGAGGTCAGGTCATCCATCTGACCCCACGCTCCTTCCCCCCCCCCCTCCACCCTCGCCACGACCATAACCCTCTCCAGAGCCCCCTCTCCCCCTGACCCGACTGAATGAAGGTGACCTGAATCCACCCATCTTGCAGACACCCCCACACCTCCCTGACAGAGGGCAGTAGATCATTAATATTATCACTGCAATAACAGTTCAAGGTTTCAAGTGCCCAAAATCGACTCATGTAGTCATCCAATCGGAGCAGTTGAAGAGAATCAAAACAAAACCATAGCAAACAAAACAACAGGCAAAGCAAATGGTGGTCAAATTAGGGCCCAGGCAATAATGAGCTTTGTAATGAGGCGATTACCATGTTAACGTCAAAATGTTTTGAAGCTTGTGTGCTATGGGGGGCAGTGCGTGTGTTTGTGTGAGTGAGTGAGTATATTTGTTTCTTAGGGTGTGTTTGTGAGTGAAAAAATATGTTTTGAGCGTGCGTGTATGTGTAAATGAGAATGTGTGTTTATGAGGGTGCGGGTGTGTGCGTGTGTGTCAGTGACTGTGTTTTTGAGGGTGTGTTTGTGATTGAGCATAATGTGTGTTTGAGGTTACTTGCGTGTGTGTGTGGTCGACCTGATGTGAGGGTACACTAGCCTAGCGTCTAGTTTGCTTCACGGTGAGTTGTGTTTGTTCTGCTTTCCTGGGCTAAGCATCTCTCCTTACCTAACCTGGCAACCAGGTTTATGAGTATTCTGCGGTTGCCATGTCATCATGGCTGTGACGCCAGGAAAATCTACTCCAGCTTGCTCCCATCTTAAAAACACAGCTTCTACGGTCTCAGAAAATAGAATTTGAAGGGGATCCAGTCCACCCCTCACCGCATAATTAGTCATTTTAAAGGAGAGCAATGACCACTTTCCTTCAGCCTTGTTTGGAGGTGAAGACAAGGGGAATTATTACGACAACTACAACCAGCTGCCTCTGACCTCTGACCCCTGACACCAGACTATCACACCGTGCGCAGTACGCGTTTCCCCCATCAGGTCTCCCCCATCCCCGTCATCCAGTGTAAACATGGAGAGGGGGAGAGAGAGAGAGGACGGAGAGAGAGCGAGAAAGACCACCCACCCAGAGATATGAGATATGAGGGCCAGCAACTGCAGCAATGTGGGGGGGGGGGCAAGGTCAGGGAGTCCTTGTCCTGTCAGTGCCCCCATATCTCACCCCAGCCCCAGCCCCGGCCTCAGGTCTCACGCCCAGTCCCATCCCCTCTCTCACCAGTCTCAGCTGTAGCCTTGCGTGCAGCAGTTTATGCGTTTAGGCTTCATATCTCGAGCAGCAGACAGTAAAACTAAATCTAGAGGGCAACACAAGTTGCCGGGCAACACAAGCAACAGCTGAGGCGAGGGGGGTGCGACCCTGAGTGTGCTGTGACACCTCCCTAACCCCGCCCACACACCTGCCGACCTGGCACATGTCACACACTGGCTGTATGTGTGTGTGTGAGTGTCAGTGTGAGAGAGTGTGCGTGTCTGTTGGTGTGTGTGTGTACAAGGGTGCATGTGTGTGTGTGTTAGTAGTAGTTCCAACAGATGAATAAACGGCACAAACATGGACGATAGAGCTGGGATGAAACATCAACGTCAATGTTCATGAGGATAAATGGAGAGGGAGAAAAAAGAGAGAGTCAGAGCATAAGAGTGAGACAGAGTAAGAAAGAGAATTGGGCAGAGAGAGAGAGAGAGAGAGAGAGAGAGAGAGAGAGAGAGAGAGAGAGAGAGAGAGAGAGAGAGAGAGAGAGAGAGAGAGAGAGAGAGAGAGATGGTAATGAGATCGGCAGTGGTACGAAGATGCCTGGGCAGTGAGGTCATTGTTTTGTGAGGGAACAGAGAGAGGAGAAGAGGACAGGAGAGGAGAACAAATCAGAGAGGAGATAAAGGAGAGGAGAAGAGAGGGGAGAGCGGAGGAGAAGAGAGAAGAAGAAAGAGGCGAGGGATACGGAGGGGGGGGGGAGGGCTGTCAAGGCTGCTTGCTTCCCATTAGAAGCACAGTAAACATATTGAATTGGGAGAAAAAACAGATTCTAGTCCGAGGCTTCCAAGGACCTCGAACACCCATGTGTCTGAAAACATGCTGGGAGCTCTGTGAAGCATCAAGGGTATGACTGCAGAACACAAAGCCCACGTCAGGAGCTGTGGAGGTTATGTAGAGCATAGTTACTTGCCAGCTTTGCAGATCCGCACGCAACGTCTTATATGCTATTCTATGTGTTGATTTATCCATGGTTGCTGAATATTTATAAACGCTACTTGTTCAATTAATTTATAGGAGATAAGAAAGATTGGCGGTAGGAGAGATTGGAGAATATGAAGTTTTAAAAGGAACATATGATGTTATTCAACGGCATGAAGAAACTGCAGCTTCTGTAGGCAGTGGATTTCACAAGGGCGTTCCGCTGCTTAACAGGCTGGATGGAAACTTGATTCGGTCACAAGGTTATATCCTGGAGAGGAGTTCCCAGAATCAGACCCCTCCATCCTTATCTGGGTCCGGACATGAAGGAACACACAGATGCTGTATATGTGGCCAGGGTTACAGCAGATCGCGTATGACTCATTGTTTCTATGTGACATATGTGTCTCCACGTGAGACAACAGACATCTGTCTGAGCGCGTGTGTGTATGCGAGTGTGCTTGTGTGTGTGAGCGTGTATGTATGCGAGTGAGAGTGTATGTGTGTGAGAGTGTGCACATATTTCTACGCGAGTGGGTGTGTGTGAGCGAGTGTGTGTCATAAGTATGTATGTCTCATGTATGTCAGTGGTAGCCATTACTCAGTGGAACCATCCTCATAGCCTTAGCATATAACACCTCTCTAAATGGGTCATGCCAACAATGACTAAATCAATCAAATACACACACAAATATAACATTTTACAGACCATGACAGGCCGGAGAGGTGCTAAGCAGCTGCTTCTGAAAAGGTATCATCTAAGAGTGCAATCTGAGGTGGGTCACGATCAATACCTAACAATACTGCTACCGTGCGGCTTCCAGGAAGTCTCCCCGGTGTTCATAAGATCCCGATTGAAAGGAAATGACATGAGGTGGAGAGAAAGAAAGATAGACAAGGGTTAGAGAGAGAGAGAGATTTCTCTGGTGGCCCCGTTGGCCCAGTCCCAGAGAGAGTGCTAGAGGCAGTCTAGGCCTTTCTCCCAGCCAGGCCCCTGGGTAGGACTGACAGGACTGGGTTTATTGAAACAGGCTGTGCACTGATCCCTCAGCTAGCTATTAATTACACCCAGTCCTTTATTTCTGACACATAATTGATTTCAGGTCAGGGTGTGTGTGTGTGTGTGTATGGGTGTGTGCATGTGTGAATGCGTGTATGCATGTATATGCGTGTATTTGTGTATGTGTCTGTATGGGCGTTGCCTGTGAGTTAGTGAGTGACTGCGTTGCTTCAACACGCACATCTCACCCTTTCAATTGAGGCTTAATGAGATGGCTGGGGCTGGAGTCCAGCCATACCACACTCTCTGGGAGTGGCCAGGCTCTGGGCTGCCTGTTTACACACATGCTCTCCATTAATACTGAGCAGAGCAGCGGGCAGAGCTGCAACACGATCCCTTGCTGGCGGCTCGTCTCCAGCTAGCTAGCATCCACCTGTCTGGTCGAAGAAGGAACCTGTGGTAGTCTCACAACTTGTGCAGGGAGTGGCAGAACACATCCACAAGCATGCCAGTGTGTCCACGGGAGACCTTGTCTCCCATTGGGTCAGGAGCAGTGGATATCAGCAGTGCCTCGGGGGGCCCAGTCCCCATGTTCACCCACGTATCCTGGCCAGTGGACATGGACAGCAGAGTGGTTTTCCTAAGAAGTCAACAGGAGCGGGACAATTCGAATTCACTTCATTTCGATTACCGCTTAGCGAAAGCAGCTTATCGCAAACCGTGTGGTCTCTCATCCAATCAAACCGAATGTCTTTTGAATAGTTCTCTTTCCAAGCAATGTCACAGAGGGCTTCACAGACGTCCAGAGACCTGCAACAATAACCAACCTAAATCCTCAGAGGCTTGAGGCAAATGAAAGCACAGGCATTAGCATAACCACCCCCTTCTCCTCTCTTGTAGTTCAACACTTCTCAAACACTTCCTGGGGGACCCTGTTGTCACGGTAGTGGCGTGTAAACATTGTGTCGACGCGTCCCAGTCGGTGACGTCCAGTCTGCCATGTTGTCATTGTCTTCCAGGTGGCGTGGCAGCCCAGGAGGACGAGGAGGAGAGCAAGGTGACTGCAGAGGATGCAGCAATGGTGAATGCAGATCCCATCCGAGGGGATATGATCGCGCCCACTTCAGAGGAACCTGGTGAGACTGAGCATCAGAACATCTTCCAGATGTCTAAGGCGTCCTCCGAAAATCCTCCTCCTACTTTTTTAAACAGGAATGATGTCAGCCAGTCAGGCTGTGAGGATGCCACTTACTGACAAGTTGAGGGTTCACTTCCTGTCAAACAGATGGGTTTACTTCTTTGTCAGGATGTGATGTCACTTCCGGTCAATATGAGATGTCCCTTCCTGTTACTTTAACCTTTAGAGGAGTGAGTTCTAAATATTACCGACGCTGCCACCAGAGTGAGTTATTTTTTCAAAACGAAAGCTAGCTAGCTTTAGTTAGCTTCCGTTACCTAGCAACCTAGCATTATACTCGTAGCAATGCTACTAACTGCTAGTGTTACTTGTTAGCCTCCTAATTGTAAATTTTGAAGCCATACTATAGCGTTTGTCATATAGTTTTTGTCTATCGGAAAATAGTCGGTTGGAATGTTCAGAATCACATATATGTGACGGTACTCTGTGGGGCCCGCTTTCGAACGATCACATATACGTGACGCTACTAATCAACGGGTTAATAACCATGTAGGCAGTCTTGCCAGTAAAACACATGGGGCATATGGCCTTAGCACTGACCCTCACCTCAGACAACTGGGCAGGCCCATCCGGCAGCCATGATACTGTAGATTTAGTCACAAATTTCCGTGGTTTATGCTTAGCCTGGCCATCGATGTGAACAGCTTTGCTCAAAGAGGTTCTTGTGTTCTCAGCGCCGGAGACGCCCCAGGTCCAGATCTTTGTGTGGCCCGACCCCAACCTCACTAACCCAACTTACGCCCCAGACGTGATGGACATAGGTGAAGAAAATGACGTCACCACGCCTGTGGCCCCAGAGGGGGAAGGGAAGGTTGAGCCTGCGGCGGATGTGGAGCATCACAGGGGGGATGGAGGTGATGACCTCCCCCAGACCCAGACCCAAGCCCCCATGATCCCCCACACCTCCCAGGCCAGCGGCGGAGGCCTCCTTCCTGAGGTGAGACACCAGCTCAGGGAAACCAGAGGTTATTTTCGTTATTGCGTCGTGCCAGGGAGATGAGATGTGGCTACTTTGCACTGTGCCTGGTAAATACAAACAGGTGACTCTGAGCAGTACCTTGACTCTGACCACAGAAATGTTGTTTGAACGACGTACTTCTGATCCTGGAACTACCGTAATCCTTGTTGCTTCATTCTCTCTCTCTCTCTCTCTCTCTCTCTCTCTCTCTCTCTCTCTCTCTCTCTCTCTCTGTCTCTCTCTCTGTCTCTCTCTCTCTCTCTCTCTCTCTCTCTCTCTCTCTCTCTCTCTCGTTCTCTCTCTAGGCTGACGTTATGTGTGTAAACAAGGAGAAGGTACAGGACAAAGATGCAGTCAGTCTGACACTGAAGACCTCCTCCTCATGCGTAAGTATTTGAACCTCTGGCTGTGTGAACATGGATACATGGATAGATGGATTAGAACGTTTGTGTTCTGCGTGGAACAGAGGCCGACACTGATGCGGCTCTGTGTTCCAGCCTGAGGAGCTAGGAGACTGTGATGGAGAAGTGTGATCTCAGTGGAGTTGGCAGTAGGAGGTGGCAGGGGAATGGAAAGGAAGGAAGCAAAAGTGCACCCACAGGATTATGTAACACACACACACCTGCACACACACACACTGTACCCACTCTCTCTTACACTTACACACACACACACACTACTGAAAGGTTTCCACCTGCATTCCTGATCTGCCTCTAAGGAAGCACTCCCAGCAGTATCCAACACTGTTATTTTTCCCTTCACACACACACACACACACACACACACACACACACACACACACACACACACACACACACACACACACACACACACACACACACACACACACACACACACAGCTTTAAACTGACCAGCCCCTAAGGCTCACCCTTGTGCAGGAAAGGAGGAAAAGGACTTTGTTTACAGAGATGCCAATTCCAATAGGCCCCAGTCTTTTATCAAGCCCACGGCCCCTCAGCTAAGCAGGAAATACCTCCTCATAGGACAGCAATGATTAATATCCCTCCAATGGCTAGTGAACAAGGAGGCCAGTGATGCTGCAGCTCCTCCCCCTGCTCTGTCTGCCAGGTGAGGCCTGCGGTCAATGGGATTTCTGTTGCACCTCCAGGCTCCTCTACAGCTGTGAGGTCTGGAGAGAAGGGAGGGAGGGAGGGAGGGAGGGAGGGAGGGAGGGAGGGAGGGAGGGAGGGAGGGAGGGAGGGAGGGAGGGAGGGAGGGAGGGAGGGAGGGAGGGAGGGAGGGAGGGAGGGAGGGAGGGAGGGAGGGAGGGAGGGGTAGAGAAAGAGAGAGGGATAGGAGAAAAGGGAGAGAGGAAGCGAAGGAAAGGAGAATAGGGAGAGAGGGAAGAAGGAAGAGAGGGAGGGAAAAGAGGGAGGTGGTGATAGGTAGGGAGATAGGGAGACAGGGAGAGATGAAGGGAAGGAAAGAGGGAGAATTGGAAAGATGGAGGGAGGTAGAGAGAGAGAGGGAAAGATGAAGGGAGCAAAAAGGTAGAGAAAGGAGAGAGGGAGAGGGTGTTGAGAGCTGAGGGCAGAGGGCAGATGGGGGGCGTGGGGTGCAGTTTGCTCTGGGGTGTATATCAAAGGGATTCTTCTGCTTCTTAGGAAAACTGTCTGGATGTACCAGCTGGAGTTGCTCTAGGATTTTTCTGGGCTGGACTGGGCTGTACTAGATTTACTTGTACCGGACCAAACTAGACTAAACAGGTTTACTCTTAACTGGACGCCCCCCCCCCCCCTCAAAATTGTGTCAAAAAATCTTACATATACACCGGATTATTCTAATAAAGTCTTCCACAACCTTTCAATTTTCAAAAATGTTTTAAACAAAACTCACATGAATTGCTCATCTCTGAAAATAGCATTCAATCCACGCAAATATTAAACACTTTTTCAAAATTGTGTGCGTATTTGTGTACATTCTGAAGATTTTTTGCGCTGTGAATTTGCACTGTCAGTTCTGTTTTTCAATAAAGGGTTGGATATTAATGCTTTTTTATTTTTTTGTCCGATTCATCGATTAATCGAAAAAAGAATCGACAGATTAATCGATTACTATAATGACTGTTAGTTGCAGCCCGAGTTCGTTCAACTTCTGGTCTCTCCTGTCGCATCCCTTCCTCCCATTTTCTCCACTCTTATCCCTTCCAGCGGCCTCTCTGAAGATGGGACTAAGTACCACTCTGTGACAGGGTGCTTACAGGGGGGATTGGCTTATATCACATTACACAGAGGACCGTTGCACAGGATGGTTATATCTCTGATGGGTTAAGGTGAGAGGAGGGAGAGGGAAAAGGAGAAATAAAAGGTTAGAGAAGCAGGGACTAGAAGAGTAAAGAAAGAAGAAGAAATAGATAGACGGAAAAGAGTTGAAAAGAGATGTTGTGAAACATAAGTCATGCCAGAGACACCTGTGTTGTATGGAAACACAACATCTGTAACAGGAAAAGAAAAATACTAACCAAAGAGGAAGCCCTTTGTTCAAACGTTGTTATTGGTCCACCCAAAATTACATTTGCTCAGTAGTAACTCCTTTATCTGGTATGTGTGTGTGTGTGTGTGTGTGCGTGCGTTGACAGGAGGAAACCAGGTTGAAGATCAAGAGTGTGCTGGAGCATCTGTGTGGTCCAGATTGCAAGCTGGAGGTGTACCAGGAAGACAACACTAACCAGATCCTCATCTCTGGACCGTACATAGATGGTGAGTCACCACAGGCCTGTCTATCTGGCTCCATCCCCTCACAGCAATAAGAAATATCACTTTAAGAAATGAACACACTAACAGGGTTTTAGACCCTGGGTCAGAAAATAGTCAAGTAACCAACTTCACATTGTTTTGCAGAGGACGCTAAAGGAATGGCGGACAAGTTCAACAATGACAACATTAAAGATAAGGTAGAGAATCCCCTCCTTGAGATGTCGTCTCGTGTTTCCCTGAGCACCTCCTCTCTGACCCGTCCCAGGTCATCGGAGTTCACAGCTCGGAGATTCCTCTCTCTCATCAGCCCTGAGAGGAACGGGGGACCACCACCTAAACCTGTGGCTTTAATTAGTGTGGGAGGGATGTGGGAAGAGAGAGAGAGAGAGAGAGAGAGAGAGAGAGAGAGAGAGAGAGAGAGAGAGAGAGAGAGAGAGAGAGAGAGAGAGAGAGAGAGAGAGAGAGAGAGAGAGAGAGAGAGAGAGAGAGAGAGAGAGAAAGAGAGAGAGAGAATTAGAGAGAGGATCCAGATGATTGATCCATCCCATAATCTCAGCCGACGGCGTCAGAAAAACACGCGCCCTCTCCCGGCTCCTTCCAGGCTCCGTGTTGACGGGCAGACCCCGGGTGACAAACCCGACAACCACAAACTCAGATGGATGATTTTATCCGATGACTCCTGCCATTCTAGCTTCCCAGTGGAGATGAGGAATGCTGAAGGGAGTCGGTCTCTCCGCCCCTGTGGCCTCCTGCCAAGAAGTATAGTGTAGTGGTTACACAGGCACACAATGTGCTGTCCCTATCTCTATCTCTCCTCACATCTGTCCTCACTCCCCATCTCCCTCAAGACTCCACCCTTTGTCCTACTTCACTAATAAGTCACCTTTATTCCATCTAGATTCACTCTATGAATTGTGGACCTGAAGGTTATCTTCTATTTACCTTCGGCTGTCCTTCATCTGTGCGGTGTGTGTGTGTGCACGCTCGTGCGCGCGTGTGTTACAGATTGACGTGGAGGATGCTGTTCCGCGCTGGGGTAAGAACTCCAGGGTTGTGCTGGTGTCCCTGCTCCTGGCTGGTCTGCTGTTGGCTGCTCTGCTGGTGGCAGGATATTACCTCAAAACTCACCGTGGCAACAATGCCAAGGGAGTCCGACTGGTGAGTGGCCACAGAATAGTAAATTACCTGCTAAAAAAAGATGAGATTATAGAGAAAAAGAGAGTGTAGCAGTTCCAGGGCAAGACAATAATAGGGGGAAGGAGTGAAGACCGGAGAGAAGAAATGTACCATGTGCCTACCACAATGACAACAGAACAGGGTTGCTTATTTTAAATAATAAATTTGAGGGATATGAATGACTTCTCATGTTTGCAAGCTGTATTTGCAACCAAGCTTATGACCCTATTAATATATCATTGGATACCACAGAAAAAACCTGCTATGGGCTCAGGTTTTTTACTTAGGGGTTGATGACGCGTGGTGATCGAACCACCTCTGTTACGCATACAGGATGTGGTTGGCTAGGGAGAAGCCCTGTGGTGACTTGTTGATGCGAAGCTGTTGTGACTGGATGCGAGGTGAGGCTTGTGGTTCGTCCTCAGCCATCTCTCTCTCTGTGACTCACACACAGCAGTGGAGGCGGCTAGATCCCATCTCTGCTGTCTCTGTCAGTCACACAGCGGTTTGCGGGGATTCATCACTTCTCCTACAAAGCTTATGCTATGAGATTTTTAAAAAAGCAGGGTTTGATTAGGAATGTGGAGCTGCCTTCCACGGGCTTCTACTGATTCACAGACTACTTTGTCAAGAAGTACCCTGTCATAAACCACTTTGTGACAGACTAGGATGTCAAAGTCCTGGTCACAGACCACCCCAGACTATTCTGTCACAGACTACCCTGTGACAGACCAGCCTGTCACAAGATGACCCTACCGCGTCAAATACTGCCAAGTCAAATGTTAGAAACAACCCTGTCATGTCACAGACCACCCAATTGCATTCTGCCATGTCACAGGCGTCCAGTCAGCTGACCTCAGCCTCCTCTTCTGAACGACCCCCAAAACATCTCCGTCTTTACCAACCACACTTCAGCTGTCCTCTATAACAACTTCGAATGGCATCGATCACATTTAGTGAAGGCTACTCAGCTTGACACAGAAATGCAATTATCGCTTTTATGTTCATCTTCAGCCAATGCCGGGAAATGGAGTAGAGCAGAGTAGAGGGGAGGAGGGGAAAGGAGAGAAGTATCGAGAACAAGTGTCGAGAACCAGGTCTCTTAACCCCTCTTCCTCTGCCCCTGTGCCCCCAGGCTGAGTCCTTCCAGGTGGACGAGGAGAACCAGGCCAACACCCTGGTGTCGGTGGCCCCCCTGCAGCCTCAGGAGCCCGTGGACAAACCCACCGTCAACGGGGAGTCCTCGCCCGACGACGGCAGGAGCCAGACCACGCCCACCAATGGACACTCTGCCACCCAGACCCCCGTGGCCGACACCCAGATGTAGAGGAGCTAAGGCACCCTCACACCCTCCTTCTCCACCTCCCTCTCCACCCTCTTCCTCCCACGTCTCCCTCCTCCTCCCTCCCCACTCTTACCCAATCCAGCCCTTTCCCTAGCCCCAATCCAGCCCCTTCCCTAGCCCCAATCCAGCCCCTACCCTAGCCTTAATCCAGCCCCCACCCTAGCCCCAATCCAGCCCTTTCCCTAGCCCCAATCCAGCCCCTTCCCTAGCCTTAATCCAGCCCCCACCCTAGCCCCAATCCAGCCCCACTCCCCTACATTCTGACGATGACAACGCCAAGGACTGGGATGATAACAATGATGCCTGTAATGTGAAGAGACTTGGGACCACTGGCCCCTGCTAAATAGGTGGCATTAGAGGAGCCTGAGTTTGGAAGTCTGGACAATAACCTAAAGCCACCATGACAACAAAGGCATATAGCTGCCATGACAACAACAACATATAGCTGCCATGACAACAGCAGCATATAGCTGCCATGACAACAGCAGGATGGCTGCTATGACAACAACGGCATATAACTGCATGACAACAGCAGCATGTGGCTGCTATGACAACAACACCATTCATATAGCCACCTTAACAACAACAGGAACTTCCTCGACTGCTGTCCAGAAACAATTAAGCTGTCCAGAAAACTGAAAATAAAACCAAAAGGGTAAAGTGAGGTTTCATGTTGTTCCCAGAGTGGAAGTGTTTATTGAACCTCACTGAACCATGGAGCAAGAAAAAGGAAAATGTGTTTAGTGCATGGCTGGATTGCATGATCTGTGTAGCTAGCAACTATTTGTGACTGATCGGCATGAAGAAGGCTTGAGAGAGGGAGGGGCAAGACCATGTCTTACATCTTTGTGCTGACTCCTATCAGTGATGTCAGTCTGTAGAGATGAGGAAGTTTCACAGTGAGGACCGATACGACTGCTCAGTCATCTGACCAGGTCTCACCAAAGACCAGCCACCCACACTGAGAGAAAACAGGCTGTGTTTGTTCGCTCCACAATTTTGTAGTGTGTTGCTATTTTTCATTGCGCCAACTTTCTATTGTACAGTTTCTTAAAATAAACGAACATGTAGGGTCTTTTTTTGTACCACTGAGTCTGCGAGAATGTTGAACTCCGGAGTAGCATTTGATCATTTCCCTGAAGCAGGACTTACAGACGTGGAGATTCTACGCTGGACAAATCCAGAGATCCAGTTTCTTTTGGTGCACTGCCGTGAAAACCCATCAACTTTTCTAATAATTAGTTAAATAGTTACAAAACAACTCCTAGCTTCTCTTTAAATGTGTTCATTTTGAAACTATGTACTTTTTCTTACGCGGATGAAAGTAAACATGTATTTTAGCTTTGTTTTTGGTTTGAATGACTTGTTTTCATAAAGTGTTAATCATGTAAATAGGCCGTACCAAACTCTGTTGGTAATATCTGTGTGTCATATAAACTATAATAGTGCCAATAATATGACTATTGCCTATTTGTCTTTCTGTATGTACAGACCCAGGACTCAAGAATCCAGAATCATGAGAGAATGTCCACATATACTTTCACTCACTCATGCACACTCGCACACACACACACACACACACACACTAACACACACTAACACACACACACACTAACACACAGATTCATCTATTATCAATAGCCTAACAGCTAAACACAACTTGAAGGGATCACAGCTTGCGGTATTTTGGGCCTTTCCCTCTGCCAAGTGTATGCCAGTCATGCAGGCGGTCTGGAGGATGATCCCTCTGTGGCCTCATCAGATAACCAGGCAGGAATGTGGGCTGCAGGACATGGGGAGGACACCTGTTGATATCTCCATTCAGACCTCACATGGGGAAGAAGCTACTGAAATAACACCTCCAAAAGATGGAAGGACCGACAGTCAGAGAGAGAGAGAGAGAGAAGTTAATAAAGTGGTCATTTAGCAGACGCTTTTCCCCAACGCTATGAACAGGGGGGGCAGTCAAATGCTCTAGCGCTGAGCTAAACCCAGAATGAGAGTGGGGCTGACGTCTAACCGAATCTGAAAGACACATGGTCAACATGGGAGTGAGAGGAGCTGCCCATGTAGCATCAAAGCTGTTTACATCAGGCTCTAACTGGCTCCAGAAGGCCCAGGGATCGACTCTGGGTTTTGTTTTTTAAACCATCAGGAAACAACTGCGGGCTACCCAGACCTCTCTACCCAACCCTCTCTACCCTGCCCTGGGAGGAGTGAAGGCTGGGGCCCATTCAGGGGAGTGGAGCTATGGACATAACATGCAATCAGACCGTATGGTGTGGTAGCAGTATTGCAGCAACGGAAATTCCTATGTCCAGGCTTGAAAAAAGGGGTTGTAAAAATAAAGTTTTATTTGATTAATGTTTTATTTGCTTAAACAGATGTCTTGAATATTATGATTCAATTAACTAGCCTTTGTATTTTTGGGTTGAATTGTTGGGCCACACTAACTTTGGGACACAAACTATTTTGTTTGATTCTGACTGTTTGACAGATAATAGGGAAGATTCCGGGGATTTCTTTGCTGAAAAAGACCATCAGGAACCCACACTAAGTATAGCTGTACGAACTGTACTATACTAATAATACTGAAGCACTGGTGTAGTATACGGTGTACAGTATAATGTATACTAACTGTACTATGTTAATACTACTGTAGCACTAATGTAGTAATAAGGTATAGACATCTTATACAACTGTACACTAACTGTCCTATACAAATGTAACTGTAGTGTGAGTGAGTGTTGAGTTATCACTGGAGCCTCCCAGTGTCGGTAGTGAGAACTCCTCTGTCTTGGGAGATACTTATGGGGTAAAGATATGCTGTGAGAAGGACAGGAAGGTCGAGGAAAGGAGGAGAGTTAAAGAAAAGATAAGACAGGACAAGAGGAAAGGAGAAGGGATGAGCGGATGGATGAGAGAAGACGAGAGCAGAAGTCATGAATCCCTGCTCTGAACTACTCCGCCCAGCTCTAATCAGTCTTGTCATCTCTGTGAGTAATCACATGCTGTCAGACCAGCTCAGAATCCCCACCTAGGGCCCTGATAGAACACATGAGCTCTGTATGGACAGTTTGTCACCAATTGAAACACACATTCCACTCAGTCTATAGAAGTCAGCCAAATCATTACCTACGGAATCGGTGGCATGACGGGGTGTTGTCTGCGAACAAGACTAATTCCAACAAGACTGCACATACTCACTGACGCGGGAAGTAGGGTGCAGCACCCCTGTTTATAGCCCAAAATTGATCAATTGAATGAAATTCAGCAAGTGTAAGACAACTTTATTTATTTGAATATTAGTTTTCGTATCAAGGCTGTGCAATGAGCACCAGAGACAGCGTACAAGCACTTTGCATACTCAAGTCGCGGTGGAATATTTGATCAATGTTGCTAGTTTAGTGTCTATATGTGCACTCATTCCTGCCAGGCCCAATTCTGCTCATTCCCACTTTTTTACATTTCATACATGTTTAAAATGTGTGTCTTCAGCATCCTTCAGAGGCAGTGAGTTGAATTATTTCTTGGTCCCCGGGGGTTCCCCCTTCTCTCTTCTCCTTTACCTCTTCTTGCTCTCATTTCCACACCTCTCCTCCCCCTCTCCTCTCCTCTCTCTCCTACATAGTGGTGGGTATTGAACAGACTTGGAACAGGCCGACCTGAATCAACAAAAGATCAAACCCATCATGTATGTGACTGTATGTTGACTGCCACCACATCCTGCAAGGTATGTCCAGCTTAAGTAAACAGAGGGCTGCATAGTTAGTACGATTCACTGCGAATCGAACCAACCCCAAACAAATATGGACGCGAAAACAGTCCATTACAAACCTGCTCTCCTGAGATCAATGGGTGCAGAGTTGTGACCATGGGGAGAGAAGAGTGCGTCCTTCTCACCTTAGTGATCTGTGGAGGGACAGACAACACTCCAGTCCACTGTTTATCAACTGGGGGTCTGACCTTGGGTTAGGGTTACACATCTTACACGATCCACTCGTACCAGAACAGACTGTCTGTAACCCAATATTTAACTAACCGTTATGGTGTGTGTGTGCATAGGCTGCTGGCTTCCTTCAACATGCTGTAACATCACACGACTGGACCCCTGGATAGAGGGAAGAGGCTGGAAGTCTTAAGACTTCATAGACCAAAGCAGTCCTCTTTTTCTCTTAGGTTTGTTCGCATTTTATACATATGAGTGCACTCGGTTCTTACTGTGGGCCTACTTTACCTACAGAGCCGACGCTGATGGCAAACCCATTATGAAGCTTATTTCTAAAAGGTGCTATAAAACAGTGTTGTGCAAGGGAGGAAATACTTCTAACCTCGCCAAGCACCTCTGTGACAGACCAACACGCCGAGTACAAAAAACGATAGGTTCGCGAATAAGCTAGTTGGCTAGCCAGTTGGTAGGATGGTGAAATACATAGCCTGTGTGTCAGGCCTACCCTACTGTATCGTAAATAGAATGACAAGCAAGCAGAAAACTGGAGTTCCAAAACAACAAATATATTAGCCACATTTATTTGGGGGTCCCATTTTGGTGCTTTTTAAAACAGTCACTCGCTAAATAGCATAGTAGAGCTACGAGCTAGCTACATGTTAAGTGGCTCAGACAGAACGGCCGATTAAAAAAGACACACTCCCATCGTAAATTTAGCAAGCATAGCATTGTCTATAGTATACTGTGGTTGGGCCCGTCTACAGAGTATTTCACTCCCTATAGACCAATTTTTTGTTTGTAAACATTCGGGATGCGAGCGCAATGTGGTTGCAGAAAACCGGGAAGGCACCACACGGATGATACAAATAGTTCGATTTAAAAAGACCAAAAAGGTTTAGGAGGACAGCCTTTAAGAGAGAAAGTGATTCCCAATTGATCTGTCACATCATCATTTTGATTTGGGTCATGTAAGTCTTGAAATTTGAGTGACAATGTCGCCCGGTAGACCGCATTGTCTGAGGCAGCAGCCAGTCTCTTAGTTCATAATTTTACAGTTCGGTCAATTCTACATAAAAAGTTTTACACCAAAAAAAGTCAAGCAGGGCATCATTCAATGGATATGGGAATTCTGTTTTTAGCCAGCTGGTTCAATTATTTTTGTGATTTGTGTAAAACTGGCAATCTGAGTGAGACTGCGTCTAACGGCGTTATACCGTGTTGACGTAAGCCTCAGAGTCAGACTCAGGTCGCTTACTGGCACAATGTTGTATTTCACTCCATTTTACACCAAAAACGTCAGGGAGGACTGCCTTTTGTAGTTACGAGCCTGCTGAAGATAATCAGCATCTCGGATTTCTTTAACCAAGCCTGTTTCATTCGTCATTTGCCTGAGAGAGTGAACTCCGTTAGCCAGGCTAGTTTTGCCCGATCACTTGGTCAGGCTATTTAAAGTCAAGTGATTTTTGTACATGGACAAGTGAAACGTAAATGTTCTTGTCCAAAGGACAAGTGCCTCAAAAAGTTTATGTCAAGCCCTGCAATCCAGTGGCCAGAGATATATGATGACCTGATCGACACTCCAAGTATATTATACCCGGGAGAAGTTCGTCTTTTGCAATATTTTTTTGAACAAAAAAGCAACTAAATCTAAAAAAAAATCTAACCCCCAGCAGTGTGTATTTTCTTTGCCTCCCCTTTCGAATGCAACATTCAAATTACTAGACAAAAAAGTGGGAAAAGTGGATTTTGAGAGGTAGAGCTCCATAGACCTCCATTCATTCTGCACTCACTGGTGAGCGCCCTCATACGAAACCAGAGTGGAACTGCAACCAGTTCAGAAGCCGGAAGTTTGCCGGGTGGCAGTTCTCCCCATATGAGACATTCTCTGACTTTAGTTAACACAATGCCCCTGGTAAAAAAAAAGTTGGGTTGCTGGATTAACGTTACTCTAGCAGTAACTTATGTTAAAAGTGGAAATGGCCTGTAGGTAGAATCATTGTCGTTTTTGCTTTTAATTCGAAAATGTTATCAACCCAAACGGACTGTCTGTTTGTGATCGAACAGGTATCGAGTATCAAATTTGTCTGTTTGTGATCTATTAGGTATCGAGTATCAAATCAGTATCCAATCAGTTTCAAGTATCGTTTCGGTATCGAGTATCGTGATACTAAACTTGGTATTGGTATCGATGTCAAAATGTTGGTATCTTGACAAATGGCAGACCCTCCACACAAGCATACCATTAATCCTCCCCACCTTTCCCATGAATGTTGACCACACACACACATACATACATTTGCAAAGGACAATAAACTAAAACATATCTTTCCAATTCTTGTATTGATGCATCAAATAGTGAGTGAATATTCATAGTACAGAGTGTTAAACGGGAGTTCCTAGGAATAAGATTAATTGTACAAACATCTGATTCAGACGAAATGGTAAATAACAATTTTTGACATTTTCTGAAAACATGATGAAGGGCTCTTAATTTGCTGTGAGCATTTCACACATTTCTCACGCATTTCAACCCTTTCTCAAACTGAGAAGTAAAGGATCATTTACATTTAGTCATGTAGCAGATGCTCTTACCCAAAGCGACTTAAAGTAAGTACAAGGATATTCCCCCCAAGGCAAGTAGGGTGAAGTGCCTTGTCCAAGGACACATCTTCATTTGGCACAGCCGGGAAACAAACTGGCAACCTTCAGATTACTAGCCCGATTCCACCTGACTCCCTGTATTCCTGAATTTATAGCTTACCTATATGCCTTCCATTAATGGACGAGGTGCATGCATAGTTATACAGAGTAAAAAGACAATCAGAAAGCATAATCACAAACACACACACCACCCCCTGGTCGGCCGGAATTGTTACCCAAAGTCTGGGAATCTCACACCAAACTTTTGATCAAACTTGAGAGCCATGTTCTGTCAAGATTCTTCTACAACACTGCCACCTACTGGACAGAGTAAGTGGTTGCAGGTTATAATAAGTGACGTAGAATGCAATTCGTCTCAATTTGCTGTGGTTGGGTAGCCTGGCTTCCAGCCTAATTTAGCCCTGCCCACAACAAAAATTTGGTCGGGAAGTTGAGTCTGGAGGGGCTTGTATTGGCCTGGCTCTGCCCTCCTACGTACTTCCGCTCAATTTGGATTTTTCTTCAGTACTAGGTCTGGATAGCCTGACGTTGTCATACTCATAATTCTAGTCAGAATATTAGTCTGAAAACTCTCCGTTGGGCTGTGACTATGGGGCGTGTGTCAACTGAGCTCGTAAAACAAATGCCTCTTCGCTCAATTGGATAGACCTACAACCAATCAGAGCAACGTAATATGTTGTTTGTTGAAAACAAATTCAACCCAAGCGCTCTTTCGTGACGTTGTTGATTACGTTATTGTTGATCTACTATTGATCTGTCCATCATCGTATAAAGCCCGCCCTGGCAATTTCATTGGTCCGCCCAGTTCCTGGTTTTATATAGTTTGTCCCCAAGTAGCCTTGTCCTAACCAGACCCTCGCACATTTCATTTGTACAGAGGGTCTGGGATCGCCCCATTGACAAGCGTTAACTTCCTTGAAGGCGGGTCCTCTGTTGAAGTTTAAAACTATTGGATCTGCCCAGAGCCGTTCTGATCTGCCATAACCAATCGCAAGCGTTCGTCTTAGCCAAATCCTTCTCCACTACTGTAACGGAGCTAGCTGCCGTAGCTGGAAAATCAAACTTTTCCCGAACCCCGTGGGGAGGAGGGCTACAACATCATGGCCACCTACAAAACTCAGCAAGGAATGTTCTTGCTCCGGCTTTAACTTTTGGATATTCGGCAGCATTGCCACAACCGCAGAATGACTTTGCTCGCATCTTTCTCCGCCGCCACTACTGAACTACTCAAACTAGTGCACGACATTAACGTAATCATTCTCAGCCACTCCCTCTGGTCGCTGATTGGACCTGCAAAAAAATGGTTTCTGAAAACCGACTTCAGAGCCTAGTTCCCAGACCTAGCCTGGCTGCCAGGCCAACTTATCCCCGGCCCCAAAAAATTTGGTCGGGAAGTTGGGTCTGGAGGGGCTCGATTGCGGAAAAACTATATCTGAACAGGAGCTGTTCGGACCAATTAAATTGTCAGGGCGGGCTTTATAGACGTTGGTGACGTTGTTGATTACGTTACTGTTGATCCTATTTCCATCATCGTATAAAGTCCGCCATGACAATGGATATTCGACAATGGATAATTATGACAACGTCGGGCTTGTGGTTGGACCTACAATTATGATGACGATGGTATCCTTGGTATCATGGTGTCCTGTTCCATCAAATCCTTCCAAATTAAGTGTGAAATTTAGTGTGAAAAAACCTTAATAAATTTGAATGTGTTTTCCGATCTAAAAGTAGGCTACACCACAATTCCTTGATTAAAATCACTTCTGCCACTTTGTCCAACAACAAACCACTGCGCTGCTCTTACAACGACCCAAGAATGTAGTCTAGAAGTGCCAAATGAAAGTACTGGTCTCAGCGGCTGTGGGTTGAATCAACGTCTGCGTCATAGCAAGGCGGTTTACGGTAATTTCTCCACCTTACCGAGTGATCTCACTCAATGTTTGTAAACATGCGTCAAGCACATGTGATTCTGACGGAGGAAAAAGAACTTACTAGAAATGGACCAACCAGAGCACGGGGGAGTGTCAGGGGCGTGGTTCGCGTGTTGCGCTATGGAAAAATCGATAGGGATACTGTCAGGATGCGAACGGGAGCATTGAAGATTTGAAATCATCACAATGAGTCTTGGAAACAGGTTAGCCGCCATGCAGTCAAAAATACGTGTTTGGGAGGACGGGACCAAAAAGAATGCGCCTTAAGGAAAGCTATGTAAGTAATGTGTTTTTATTATTCGAGCTGCATTATGGCAGTACATTTCATAAAGACTACGTAGTTTAGCTAACTCATCCAAAACACTTTTTGTGATTGGTCATCTCAAACATCTCCTTATATTTAAGCCAAAACTAAACACAATGTTTAGATAAAAGTGAACATTTTAATATTTTTTTGTTCAATTTGACGTAAGGTATAACATATGGCTTGTGAACTCATCATGACGACTAGCCACTATATTAAACGCGTAGCCATGAATAAATACGAATAAGACATGATGATTAGTATTATTATTATTATTGTTATGACTCAATTTGACTGCGTCAGAGAGGGAGAGAGTGAAAGCGAAATGCGACGGGGCAATGGAATCTCCTGGGAATTGTACCTGCAGGAATTAGCTAACTGGTAATCGTAGACAATAACATGCCCAAGGGCTATAAAAAAACAATCGGTTTATATGATATCGATGAAGGAATTTCGTGTAAACAAAGCACGGTAGCGAAGGAGATGGCGTGCGAAGGGAGAGCTTGGAGGATGCTGCGCAACAGAGACATATAGTGCGTAATCCAGGGAGAAGAGGATGTTACGCAGTTCGTATTGGCACGGTCACCTATTACCCCAAGGCCTCTTTAAACTTTATCAAGAATCCAATTATAATGGCGGTACTGATGAGACAAACAATAAATCATAATTCAGATGTGTCAGATATTTTACAATTGTTTTCTTTCTGGATTGGTCTGGTTTGTTGTTTGTTGAGTTTGAGTCAAAAAGAGCTAACGTGATATGAATTAAAGATCATTGTTAGTACTTTGTTTTAATGGTAGGCGAAATAGACATTATGCGCGGATGAAAACCACAATGCGAAATCAAAATCTATTTTAGTGCGCACTTAATGTGATGTAAACAAACCATATTTTCCAAACATGGAGGGCGCTGTTGAGCATATTCCTTTGACTTTTCCCCCATTTAACGTGCGTCCAACTGTTTACATAAAATTAACCATCGTTTATGTTTGCCCCAGGCGTTCACAAGGAGGTTATCTTCTATAATAATCCACACAGACTGTGTAGTCATGTGCATTTCAACTGAACCGTCAAATATGTGCTGTCAAAGCAGGCTCTACTCAAATAGGAGAGATTCATTCAGGTGGGTAAAACGGGCTCGGTTTGGAATGAAATGAAACCCACACCTGAACGAGTACAATATGGGGTGTGACCCATCTGTTGTCAGGCCTCTGTTGTTGTTGACGGTGAAGCTGCGAGCCTCCCAACCCTGCTCCTCATCGGGAACTGAGGAAGGAGAAAGGAGGTGTGTGGTGGAGTGGTGGAGTGTGTGTGTGTGGTGGGGGGAGACATACTCACCTCCCACAACCTCCGAGGTGAACGTGACGCACCAGAGCTTCTTTGCTGCCGTGGCTGCCAAGGGGAGGGGCTCAGCCAGTGACGGGATACTCGGTGAAAACGAGAGAGAGACGAGGAGGGTAGGGAGGATGGGAGGGAGAGAAAGAGAGAGCAATAGGAGAGAGGGATAGAGAAAGAGAGAAAGAGAGAGCGAAGAGCGTTATAAAGATCAGCAGTTGTACATTCTAAATAGAAAGCTGATACTAGGGGAAACATGATCACAATAATGATTTTCTTTGAACAAGCTAATACTTAAACAATCTAATGACAAGGGGGAAAGTGTTGTTTAACTGAAAATTGAGATATTAACCAATGGCAAACTGGTAAGAAAGGCAATTTCACAAAACTGGAAACACATTCAATGTCAAAAGGAATCTTACAAGTTAAACAAGTTTAGAAAGGTCAGGGTTGACATACTCCGATTACCTAAATTAGTGTTAAACGGTATTGCGATGGCAATTAAAATGTTATAAAATTACGATGGCAATTAAGATCAATACTAATAATTACGGTGATTAGTTGATTCAGTATTAACTTAATTGGAGTTTGTGCATGTTCACATAAAAGGGATGCGCTCTAGCCTGGGGATCAGACAAATCTTTCAGCTCATTGGTCCGGCGATGCCGGATGCACAGTTTATGAATAATCTGTTTTCCCCAGAAAAAAATTATAATATCAAGAGACGAGGAGTTTAAAGACATGTCAACAGATAAAACTTAACACTGTGGAGGCCAACAAAGCCAGGGAGGCTTGTTGCCAGGAAAGTAAATATGTAAGAATACTGCTCTAGTCATGTTCTATATTTTGTCTCGTGAACTCTTCCTTTGTAATATGAAGATGTAAGATGTAAGGACACTAAATTAGAACTTAAAGATGGGCTGCCAGAAAAAGAAAACTAACTAACTGGAAATAGAAACACGGACATACTAACATGACTACAAAGTTAGATGGTTGCTATCGGGTACATTGACCATCCCTTGATCAATGCCTCTCCCCCAAAGCTTTCTCTACATTTTTAGGAAAGGGAGAATGCCAGTTGCTATATACGTCATTACTTCTGTGAGTGGCATTGGAGTCCTCTGGCCATAGAAGAATTACCTCAGAATTCCCTCAGATGTCAGACAACGTCATCTGGGTACGCTTGGATTTTGACAATCTCTAAACACGCTCGCACTCCAACTCATTTATGGGTTAAACATTATTCACCTTTCATAGTATGGGTAAATCAGGAAGTTACACCCAATATCACAAAGATAGAAGTTACCTGGATAAGCTAGTAACATTGCTTCATATTAGAGGCTGCTTGAGATTGTCGTGTTCTTTTCTTTCCTATCTCCCTTCTGCCCCTCCTCTCTCTCCCTTCCACTCCCTTCCTCCCCTCCTCTCTCTCCCTCCCACTCCCTTCCTCCCCTCCTCTCTCTCCTTCCCACTCCCTTCCTCCCCTCCTCTCTCTCCCTCCCACTCCCTTCCTCCCCTCCTCTCTCCTTCCCACTCCCTTCCTCCCCTCCTCTCTCTCCTTCCCACTCCCTTCCTCCCCTCCTCTCTCTCCCTCCGTCCCCCTTTCCTTCTTTTTCTCTTCTCCAGCCAGTGTTAACAACTGACCCACTTTCACAGACAAGGAAACGTGTGACCTCAATACCTCCTGGAAGGCGGCCATTCCAGTCCGCCTAACACAAGTTACCACAACACAAGTCAACTCAACACACCACAAGTCAACAACACGCCACAACCCCGTCAACACATAATGTCACATTCATGTTCTCAGCTTAACAGCTGATCCGGTAAGCACCAATGAGGTAAGCATTTTGCGTGACGTTTTCCTAAGCAAATAGAACCTAACTTCCTTATTGCTGTGTGTTGCCCTTGGCAGTGACAGCCTCGTATGTGTCTGTAGAGGCAGAGTTGGTCATACGTCAGGCTGTCGGCACTCCTAGCTGCCTCGAAACACAACAACAAGAACAGGACCTGACCCACGGCTGTGTCTCCAGTAGGGTCGGCTTCACCTGTAAACATTCGGAGACAAAAGGGCCGCCCTCTTCCTGAACAACAGAGCTGAACTCTCCCACTCAGAGATAATTCAGTTTAGGCGGTGGACTGGAGCCGAGAAATGACTGTGCTAAAATTAAACGACGGTGCCAGGCTGGTCTGCTGGAGGAAGAGGTAAAAATAGCCGAGTGGGTAGCGGGCCTGTTCACAGACATTGCTAGCAGAGCAGCACCTACGCAGAATAATTGGGAAATCCTCTTACACTCATGTTTGTGTCACGATCTGTTCTTTTTTCTCTAAAAATGTTTGATCGTGTTGCAGTCTGTCCGCCTAAAAGTACGCCATAAACTCTGTCAACAGACCTGTCTATGGGCTGAAGTGGGTTGAAACGCAATATTTCTGCCTGCACGCTAGTTCTTGTCCCTGTCGGTTCAATTCAGCGTCAAGCCCGCATCTTTGATCTCGCGGAGCGTTTATGGTAGAGTGTGTGTGTCACCAGAGGCTGTTGAGGAGCCACAGCAGCAAAGCCACGTTTCTGCTACGGCAGTGTCATCCCGTCTTCTGTCAAATCATGCCGCCAGGCTTAACAGCGCTCTCTCTCTGGAGGAGAGGGACTGGCTGTCTATCGCGCACCATCATCAGTGGTTACTCTGAGTCGTGAGCACTATTAAGGTCACGGAAGACACACTGTAGTGCCACGCACTCACTTTTTCCTCTTTTTTTCAGAGGCGGTGACGAGCCCGACTGCTTTTTTTTGGGGGGGGGGGGAGGGAGGGGGCGTACGCCTGTCTTGACATCCTTCAACTCCACCATCATCGGTCTGAATGTGCCCCCCCTCCCCCCCCCCCCCCCCCCCAATCCTGGCCCAGATAAATTAGGAGCTCTAATCTGTAAGAGGATTAATGCGTCCATGCTCCTGTATTCACCTGCCACGCTTACTCAGCTCCGCTTCCCTTTTTGTTACGTCATCGAGCCACGGCAGACATCCGGCCTGGAATGCCCCGTGCTCCAGTTGTCATGGCGCCACGCACGCTGCCCCCCCCCCCCCCTTTCCCCACCCCCAGAGCGGCATGGGAGAGGTTAGATCCTCATCTTACTGGCAGGACAGATGTCCACGGAGATGTCGCTTAAGCCTCTTCTCTCATCCCGAGGATTTGATGTGCATGTCACAAAACAAGCGTCCACTGTCCGTGTGGCATTGGAGCAATGACGATTTGAGTGCGTCCAAGGAGGGAGGGAGAGAGTGTCCGGTCCTAAAAAAAAAAAAACGCGGGTGATGTTTGACACAAGCTGATCCAAACTGAAGTATAAAGTAACAGAATGTTTGGTTTGGCTTGAAAAGGGACGGATGCTCCTTTAAAAGCAGAGGATGGTCAGGTGACATGGCGAGCAGAAACAAAGTCAGCTATCGAGACAGCAACTGTGAGCAACAGACTTGGAGAAAGGCAAAGAGAAAGAGAGATAGGGAGAAGGAAGGAATGACTAAAAAGAAGTGTGGGTATTACATACATAAATATGAAAAGAGCGAGCGAGAGAGAGGGGGGAGGGAGAGGGAGAGAGAGAGAGAAGCTGGGCCCTCCAGCTCTGTTGCAGCAGCAGTCGGGAGCTAAAGCAGTGGGGCTCGCTGCTGTAATTGTCCCTGAAGCTGCTGTTATTCTATCCAGCTATGTAAACAGGAACTATAACTCGAGCTAGGTAGGTAAACAGGAACGATTTCTTGAACTAGCTTGGGTAAAACTAGAGTATTACATTGCTGTGACTCTAGCTACATGTGTAAATGTGTTATTGTTACGGTCATGCAAATGTGGTATGGTGGAGTCAATTCATGTTAATGTTTGGTGCTTGGGTGGGCTCCGTGCCTTTTTGTGTGTTGTTTGTGTGTTCTCCCTGTTCTTTCATGGGTTTTTCTACGCAAATATTTCCCAGTATAGAAATATGCAAAACAAATAGCTATTCTGCCCATGTCCCTGGTCAGGCCTTGGCCCTTGGTCACCTTGATATGGCTTATCACAACTCCTGGGTGCCCTTGTAGGAAGGACAAGAAAATGGGACCCGCAGCAGTTGACCCCACAGCACGTGTGTGTCCCATGATCAATAAGTGTTTCTTCTTCTTCCAAACAGGAGCTGGGTCTGCAGGAAAGGCTGTTAAGTCACACGGGCAACTGGGAACTTTGGTAAGTGTCTCTCTGCCTGTCCTCCCAATGTAAAAAATAAGACAGAGGCTGGGATGGTGAGTTGTGTTGGTGTGTTGGGTGGTGGGGGGGACAGACAGAGGCTGGGATGGTGAGGTGTGAGGGGGTTATAAGCTTGAATGATTAATCAGGGCTGGGTTTTTGTTTACTTCCCTTGTCCAGGTATATACATCACAAGGAAGTGATGTTCCAACCCTAACCCTAACTGATCCCACAAATCCTTTCAGCAACCTTGTCTGGCTGAGGGAGGGGAAGGAGGTGGTTGGTGTCGCAACATATTTATGGCATGCAATCAAACAAGGGAACAGAACAGAATGTTCATTCACACACACGGCAGAAAACAACGTGCTGTATTATGAACAAGTCGACAGTGTCAGACTTCTTGTGAAATGTTCTCCTTTGGGATGAACATTAGAACAGTTGTTGATTTTGTATGTTTACATTCATTAGTTATTGTGGTTTTCTTCCTCCTCCTGACCAGACCAAGCTGGGTTGGATCCATGCTTGGAAGAAGGGAGGCTGAGAGGAAGTACACTCACACACAGTGCGCTCCAAAAACAAGTTAGCATTAATAACACTTGTATGATCGTGTCCAATTTAAATGCGACGGATTGACATCATCGGTAAGTGGGTACAAACTACCGTTGGGATTGTTTGGTTTTCGTTGTAGCAGCTTGGTGGGAATGTACTACATTCATCTTCTCCCTCTTTGTGTAATCATTAACACGTTATTTGTGGTGTATTAGTGCTGCTCTGAGCGGCTTCTGTCCTGCCCGCTTGCCCGCCTTAGCTGCGCTGAGTCCTGGGATGAGGACCCACTCCTCATGCCGGTGGCTGTAACAGAGACACACCAGACCCGACACGCTGCTCTCTACATCTAAAGCTCTGTGGTCCGACACAGACAGTGTCTTTTCTTTCCCTCCACTTACTCTCTCTCTCTATCCTTGTTTTGCTTTCTCTTTCTCTCCTTTTTGCTCTCTTTCTCTCTGTTTACATTATTCTCTCCTTGTCCGTCTGGTCCAATCACCGTCAAAAATGACGGTGAAATTGGACAACTTCTTGTGGGTCGTCTCCATGGTGATGAGAGTTCCGGGTATGTGATTCTTCATCCTGTGAAAGAGCCGTTCAATCAACGGTTTCATGAGACACACCCGGGAGTGACTGTGTGGAGTGGACCATTAAACTTAGATCTTCCTTTGGAAACTGGTTTCCGGTGGTGTTTTAGAGTACCAAGAACATATCTAGCACCATTTGAAATCAGTGTTCTTGGGGCTGAAATAACACTTCCCAATCACCAAATGGATGGCTACAGCTAAATATGTCAATGACCAATGACTTTAATTCCTGTCTCAAAGTAAATTTAATTAGGTGGGCAGTATGTCAAAGTGCCCTAGAGGGTCATTTTGGAGACATTTAGAAAGTGATTTGTATTATGTACGCTTGCAGCGCGCCCTCTAGTGACAAAAGCAGGGACTTCCGTCAAATCGTTTCTTGTGACGGCATCAATTGCCCCTCTGACCAAGGCTGACCGTTTTCGTCTGGTGTTCAGAGTCTTTACAACGTCTAGCACCATTTGAAATCGGTGACAATGTAGAGGGAATATCTTCCAGATCGGATTTCACAAAGCTTTTTGTATTCATCGAGGGATACATCTGAAGGGGAGTTATCATTCTCAATTAGTATGTCCTCAATCCGTTGAGCAGCATGATAAGTAGACAGAGTGATGGGGTCAACTCACTCATTTGTGCTGGGAGCGTCATGTAGGCTGTGCACCATGGTTATATGTACTGTACATTAAATAATAAATAAAACACTTTGATTAACCATTATTTGGAATCTGTGTTTTTGTGCACTGTTCGGTTTCCAATAAATTGAGTATGCTTGAGTATGGAAATTGCTGTTTGATCAAATTAATGTGTATGATTGACAGGAACAGAATGTGAGGATGATCAGACAAAAACATAATTATTTTTTTGTTCTTTGAATTAGTCAATTATTTTAAATACAATTTAAATCATTCATTATTTCATTATTACATAATCATTTAATTTCTATAGGCTATATATTTTTTTAAATAGTCAGCTCTTCAGATATGCGAACCGGCTCTTAAAGCCTGCTCATTCACGAACGACCCATCACTAACAGTGCATGGTTAAAGTTATTAGCTACTATACTTTATACTTTCTTTTTACAATTACCATCCACAATTGTGCTGCCTATCTTATCACCGTGTCATGTTTTCTTTGGATTGATGAAGTGCAGTACCTAATAAAACTGTAATGACTGAATTAACCAAAGAACAACCTTGCTAGAT
The DNA here is from genome assembly GCF_054491055.1 of Hypomesus nipponensis. Classification (NCBI taxonomy): domain Eukaryota; kingdom Metazoa; phylum Chordata; class Actinopteri; order Osmeriformes; family Osmeridae; genus Hypomesus; species Hypomesus nipponensis. The sequence continues at coordinate 18,228,582 of NC_140369.1, forward strand.
GCAAACTTATCTAGTCGATGTTATGTAGTTGAGCTAGCAAGTGAGTGGACTTAGTCCATCTCTAACTTCATTTAGAATCTAACAAGCGATTATCTTACAATAAACAAACTTAAGCGGGCAAAATAAAACACCACTAATAACAACATTGTCCACTAATGCGTTGGAATATGGAGAAAAAAAATAAGTAATCAGTAAAAAATCCACTTACCAGCGAGCATGGTTCGAAAAAACACTGACAATGAAAACGACTTAAATGGTGTAGGCAATGTTGTTGAAAAGCACTTTTTGTCATATTCGCTGAAATAACTTTACATCTTGATGGCAACCAATACATCTAAAGGTTTGACGGTAATATGATATCAATCCAACATCTGTAGGCATCGCAGGACTGTAATAAACGGTCAAGGTGTGACTCAAGTTCAAGTCTTTTATTGTCAGACCACACAGACCAGCACAGCGTCAGCCTGGGCACCGAAATTCTTAGGACAAGACAACGCAAAGCAACCTGGCATAACATGACATATCAGTACTCAGAACACCTATGACAAGCTAACATATAATACAAAAAAACTAATAAATATACAAAATAATAAGCAATAGAGTATACTAAACCTATAATACACATTATATCCTATACTAACCTTACAACCTATATTAAACTAAAGACAAGTAGGGTACACTTAGTGCAATATTGCTGATTGTGCCACCAGTAGCTAAAGTGACTAGTGTGTAAAGTGACTATAGTGTGAATGTGTCGACAGTGTATCAATATCCATATCAATGTTCATTCAGAAGCCTGATGGCCCTTGGAAAGAAACTGCAGTCCAATCTACGTGTGCGAGACCGAATGCAGGGACTCAACGTGGAGAAGGCCCGGGAGGAACAGCAGGAGGCTTACCGGAGGAGCATCAAGAAGGGGACTAAGCGCTTCAAAGTCCTCCCGGGCATGGAGGTCTTGAAGAAGGACGAGAGGAGGCTTGGGAGACCTGGACACACAATAGATCCAGACTGGCCAACAACGTACCGGTAAATAGACTTAACATTAGTCAGAATGAGAAGGTAGTGATGTTCAATTTAGCCATTATAGCATGTCTTCTTAAGGGTGACTGAGGTTGGAGACAACAATTTGGTGCAGTTGGAGACCTTGGTTGGCCAACAACTGCAAACAAGGACAGCCTATGCCTCAGTGAAGACCCTGCGGATGAGTGAGTATAACTTATAACACATAACATTTAGTCAATTAAGTGCATATACTTGTAACTGTATTTACTTGATTTGACCACAAGATAACAGTCATTATGACACATCTGAATTTGCTTTGTTACTCTGTGATTGACATAAGGATTCCAAGCTAGCCCGTGTGGGTCGTATGTTCCTTGTTTCAGTTGAATACGAATATAATCTATGTTTTTGTTGAATGATGAATATAACCTATGCGTCTGTTGAACAAAAATACAATCAATGCTTCAGATATACCAAAATGTGAAATGAACATATATTCCAAACATATGCTTATGCACCAGGACGTGACTGTGTCTGAGAGAGTGAGAAGAGGATCCTTCTCAAGAGAAGAGGAATGCAATAAGTCACTGACTGACAAGGAGGGGTGCAAGGGGTGATATGATTTCCTGCAGAGAACGTGGAAGTTAAGGCCGGTGAGAGGTACCAGATGGGGGAGCCGAGAGGACCACACCAAGGGATGAGGAGAGGGTACAATGGGCCTCAGCCTCACAACTCTGAGAGTCGACACCAGGAGATAAGAAGATTCATTAGGCCTCACAACTCTGAGAGTCGACACCAGGAGATAAGAAGATTCATTAGGCCTCACAACTCTGAGAGTCGACACCAGGAGATAAGAAGATTCATTAGGCCTCACAACTCTGAGAGTCGACACCAGGAGATAAGAAGATTCATTAGGCCGCACAACTCTGAGAGTCGACACCAGGAGATAAGAAGATTCATTAGGCCGCACAACTCTGTGGGTCTAGAGGAGTAGGCAGAGACGGTTTTAGGCGGTGGAGATTGTATACTTTTGCACTTGGACATCATCAGACTTTAGGTCTGCCCCCCTGGGACATCGTCAGACTTTGGACCACCCACCTTAACTGCCCACAACCTCCTTCTGAAACCTAATAGGATGAGGACATCCCCTTCCCATCGTCTGGTGGCCAATCACCTGACAGACACCTTCCTCTCAGGACGGGTACAAGACTTGTGTCCCTTGCGGAGCCCTGGCAGAACTTGGCTAGGCAGGACTCTCTCTAAGACTTCTGACAAGACTGTTCTCACTAAGGCCTTGGTCTTCTCTACTCTACAAAGCGAGACTGCACTGACTGACACTCATCATAACAACGTAAGCAGAACCTGTTTAAACAAAATCTGAATATTTTTGGACCTAGTAGTTTTAGGAGTGAGACTCGGGGGGTAGATCCAGGACGAAGGAAACGGGGCAAGGCCTGGAAGATCTCTTGACGGAAATTGTGCTGTGTATGTTTTAAACCAGACTGTCTGTGTACTGCGTATAAGGGTGGAAACCACACGGTGAACTCCAGACAAACTGACTGTCTCTCTGGTAGTGTGGGAACCTTTGGGGAGGGGTAGACATAGAAATTGTGTTTTCTTATACTGAAGAGGGAGGGAGTAACACAGAGATAACAGGGAGGGAGTGCATAGTGAGGGCATGACTGCATGTATTTAGGGGGAGAACCAATAGGTGTGTGGAGTCCATCCCACATTGAAGGAGGCAGCTTATGGCATTATGGGAGTGGTAGACTAAACCACAAAACCGTAGAATTTGAAGGTAGTGGTAGAGTAGACCCCATAACCGGTAGAAAGGCTCATTTAACTGAAGCAGAATACAAAATAGTGTATTAAGGAGCAGTACAGTGTTTAAACAAGGAGCAACTAAAAATACTAACAATACTCATGGCAGGCAGAGTATATTGAAGAATTGGCAACCCAAAACCTAGTTCGAAGTATCATACTTGAAAGCAATCTTTTGAAAGATTTTGTTTTTCTGCACAAATCAACAAAACAGATACAGTGCTCGGAAGTGATAGTGTACAGACATAAAACTACATGTGCAAATGGATTGAAAACAATCTTATGGAAGCTCATAACAAACCCCACACTGCGGAATCAATCTTCCAACTGCCAACACTGAATGCTTATCTAGATCGAAAAAGGCAAAAACTGAGGGCGAAGAGCAGGGAGTTCCCCAAGGGTCAGTGGAGAACTTGGCCAGGCAAAACAAGACTTCTGTCAAGACTTCTGTTCTCACCAAGGCCTTTGTCTTCGCTACAACATTGCACATTATACATTTATAAGGGTCTTAAATGTCATATGTGACATGTTTTATGTTGTTCTTGCATTTTCATAGATTTGTATACATTTTTATAGATTTTTTCTTTAATTAAAAACAAAATAGTTTTGGATTCATGACCCCTTGTCCTAGTTTCACTACATGGGAGAGATCTCCCCGCCCCCTTACAGTTTTTGTTTTTATGTATCTAAGTTACTTTTACTTAAAGTACATTTCAAATTAACTACTTATTACTTTTACTTGAGTCATTTTTCAGATAGGTAATTTCATTGGTACTTGAGTACAATATTTTAGTTATTTTTTCCACCTCGGCTGACTGGTATTACTGACTGGTATTACTGACTGGTATCACTGACTGGAATCACTGACTGGTAACACTGACTGGTAACAGTGACTGGTAACACTGACTGGTATCACTCACTGGTTAACACTGACTGGTATCGCGGAGCGGAGCTACTTCACCAATATGTTGCAAGCCTGGTTCAGAAAGTGTACATCAGTTATTGTTTCAGCACTTGCGGCAGTAGCAGTGATGGCAGCCATCTTGATTCTGTGTGGCTGTTTCTGCATACCATGTATTAGGTGGTCGGGCGGAGAGGCTGATGGCTACTGCCTTGTCAAAAGAACAGATGATGCAGTTAGTCAAGGAAACTGGAACAGTTTTAGCTGGTAGAGAGTTGAGAGGGTGAGCCAGATTGGGAAGACCTAACTAAAAAGGAATGGGAATGGGAGAATCGTGAGGAAGAGGAAGTGTAGGGACCTTTTTATTATTTAGTTTTTTATTTTCTTTGTTAAAACCTTGGCTACAATTGTATGTTTGTGGTGAAAAAAATATCATTATGATATTTTAAATGTTTTGATATTTTAAATGTTTTGATTTAATCATCTGTACTTTCATTTCATTACATATATATATTTATTTTTTTACTGCACTTTAGTTTATATTTTGTATTTATTAATTATGATTTGATTTCCTTATCTGTATCTTTAATTGTATCAACTGTATATTGATTTATTACCTGTATTTTGATTTTCAGTATATCATTCAGACCTTCACTGTTTCATCTCATTATTTTTGGATATTTTAAATTTGTGTTTGTTGTCACACCCTTTAAAGGACATGTTTAATATCTGGCTAAATGTCTTTTGAAGGGTTGACACCACAGTCAGTGGTGTCAAAGGAGGGATTTGTGGATGACTGAAATCTATGCTGCTAATCTATGCTCCTATGTCCTTTGTCTCTGTTGAATAAAAAGACAATCAATCTTCAGATATACCAAAATGTAATCAAAATGCTGAACATATATTTCAGATATAATCAATGCTTCAGATAAAATAAGTAAAGATAATGATGGACATATATTCCAAACGTATGATTAAGCACCAGGACGAGACAGTGTCTGAGAGAGTGAGAAGAAGGTCACTCTCTGAGGACGTATCCTTTTGCTCGGAGGAGGACGTATCCTTTTGCTCGGAGGAGGACGTATCCTTTTGCTCGGAGGAGGACGTATCCTTTTGCTCGGAGGAGGATGTATCCTTTTTCTCGGAGGAGGACGTATCCTTTTGCTCGGAGGAGGACGTATCCTTTTGCTCGGAGGAGGACGTATCCTTTTGCTCGGAGGAGGATGTATCCTTTTGCTCGGAGGAGGATGTATCCTTTTGCCCCTGGGACATCATCTGACTTTTAGGTCTGCCCCCTGAGACATCAGCAGACCCTTGGACTGCCCACCTTAACTACCTAAACACTCCTTCTAAAATGTAATAGTATAAACACATCCTCGCCCAATCGACTGGTGGCCAATCACCTGACAAACACCTCCCTTCCAGGAGGGGTACAAGACCTGTGTGCCCTGCGGAGCCCATGCAGAACTTGGCTAGGCAGAACTCTCTCTAAGACTTCTGACAAGACCGTTCTCACAGAGGTCTTCTCCACTCTACGCAGCGAGACTGATAACATTGACTGGTATCGCTGATCTAGATTGAGACACCATGGTGTATTGTATTGTATACACCATTGTTGTATTGTATAACCTAAATGATGTACAAGAAGACAAAATAAATACAGTATTAAAGGGAGAAAGGGTCTTTAATTGTCCATCCATCCATCAGTTAGTATCTCAGCTAGTATCTAGGTAATATATGTCATGTAGCTATATCCCCAGTGTATTCCTGCCAGGTCTTTGGGTACACCACGTTCGTCCTGTTCAGTCAAAACAAGCTCATTTACTATGATGTCAAAGGTTGTTTAGCAACAAGCCTGTCCCGGATTCACCAGTCTGAGTCGACGTGTTCTATGACGTCTTAATGGCTCTCATCTCTATAAATTCTGGAAAATTCAGCTGCGGAGCTCACTATAGTTTTGTAACTCGACAGAACTTTTTCTGATAGACGATTGATGAAACATGGATTACAGAAGACCTACTGCTCAAGACCAGGACTTGACCAAGACAGGACTTGACCAGGGTGGTTGTTGACATCACTGAGATCCATCTACAACCTTCTCCCCGCAGCTGCCTGATCCACAGAGAAGCACGATGGGAGCCGGTTCCAGCTGGGGAAGGTAAAACGCTACGCTGCCTCTGTCGCTTTGTCTCACGAAAAGATCGACTTGATCGCACTCGTGACGCACAGAGACGGATGCAAACAAGCTACAATTCCAGTCTGAGCAGAAAACGCTTCATCCTTGTATTTGTTTGTTATCAAGACAATTTAAGATTACTGTTCCTTGTTCAGATTATTCTTGCTCTGCTAATCAGCTCTGCCAACTTGCGAAAGAGAAAAAATCTAATCATAGACAAAAATATAAAACAAAGTGATCAAAATGATATACACTATCAAGCAGTCAGTAAACAATACACCAACAAATTGAAAACACATTGTTTAAAACATAGTTCTCAGGGAGAAGTCAATTTTTGTACTATCTCAAAACATATTTCATATTTATCCGTCATTGTCCTCTGATGAACAAAAGCACGTTCTATCATAGTAGCTCAAAATTGATCAGAAATTACTACTCTGCTTTGCTCTTTGCATACAGTACTTGTACCCTGCATCTCACTACTCACAACTCACTCATGTTCTTTGCTGATATGAACCTGCAACCAGTTAAAATCTATTGAGCAGTCAGTATTGTTACTGTAACAAATGGAAAGCACTATGTTCAGGGCCATACAATGCGCTGTACTGCAGTATACAATACTAAAAGGGACACAAATCAAATGAGTAAACATGTGATCAATGTGCTTCTTCTTGTCTTTGGGCTGGGTCACGCCAGAGCACTTCCTCGACATCACATGCAACATTTTCCCGCCTTCAACAACCTGTTTGCTCTCTGAACTGGCTTATATTGGTTGTGTCACATCATTTGAAACAAGTTACTGTAAATCAATTTTGAGTGGTTGTGTTTTGTCAATGACATGTTTTCTCTATTTGTATTTGATTGTTGCCTTTTGCGTTTACCAGTATGGATTGTGTTTTACCATGCAAAATGGTTTAAGGTATTGACAACAGACTGCACAATTAGCTACATGAGTTCAGGTAACTGGGAACTTTGTTCAGCCAATGGGTTTTAGTGTTTTAGCAATTGAGAAAAACTGTAACCATTGTCAGCACTAGAGAGGTGGCTGAAGTCAAGTAGCAAGAGAAAGCCATTTGCTAAAAAATGGTAGATTAAATCCATATGCAACATAAAGAATCATTCAGACAGATAATGTACTTGCATTGTTCATGCATTTCATGTTAAAAGTCTGGCGAGTAAAATAAAAAATGTACCAGCCAATGGAGACTCAAGCTTCATTGTGTCTGTAGAGGGTTGAATCATTAGACTAAACACAAAAAAAAGCTGACATTGTCCCAAACCAGCATTAGAAACAAGTGTGAACAATTTTAAGTCATTGTGTTTTACAAATGACAACTGTGTTGTAGTTGTGTTTAGTGTTTGCCGCCTGTGTTTACCAATTTGCAGCACAAGTGCATCACAGTGCAAAATGTTTTTAGTGAATGAAAATGTGTTTAGAGTTTTGCCAAAAGAGTGTCTGATTCAACAAATGAGTTTGGGCCACTGAACAGTTGATTCAGAGAATGAGGTATAGTTTTTTAGCAATAATTGCAATATATCGCAATGCATGCAAAAATTGTTTTACACAATTATTGTGAAAAACAATTTTTGCATGCATTGCGATATATTGCTCCACGGTATATTGTTACATTGTATATTGTCCTCTAATGTATACATAACATTTTGTTTGTTTTGTTTGTTTTTTAGTTTGTTTCCAAAGAGGAAAGTAACCTTGTTACTGATTGGACTTGACGACGCGGGAAAGACGTCATTAGTCCAAATTATTACAGGTTAGTAAACTGACTGACAGTCCCTTTCAGCATGTGTAACAGCACCAGTGCTGACTGACTTTTTGGTTTAATTCGGGTCAGATGGCTGAGCGGTTAGGGAATCAGGCTATCAATCAGAAGGTTGCCGGTTCGATTCTTGCCTTGAAAAAATACTTTGTGTCCTTGGGCAAGGCACTTCACCCTACTTGCCATAGGGGAATGTCCCTGTATTTAGCCTACTGTAAGTCGCTTTGGATGAGAGCGTCTGCTAAATGTAAATGTTACTCCTGCAGCAGAGCAGAGATCCTCTCCTGGTGTTTCTGAGGCAGAGCTAACTCTGGCAGGCTACCAGCTGACCCTGCTGGACCTGCCCGGGGATCCTGGTCTCAGGACCGTGTGGGCAGACTACTACCACCGGTGCCATGGCCTGGTGTTTGTGGTGGACTCTGCCAATAAGAGTCGGGTTAAGGAAAACGAAACTGTCTTCAGTCAGACGCTCACACACCCTCATCTGACTGGGAAGCCTGTTCTTCTGTGAGTATGCTAGTAAAGCAGACTGTGTTTACACAATGTTTACATCCAGTGACATTAACTCTCTCTCCCTCTCTTTCTCTCTCTCCGTCTCTCAGGATGTTGAACAAGCAGGACCACCAGAGGGCTTTCGGCCGGGGGAGATTGGAACAGTGTCTCTCAGTAGGAAGCATTGTCGAACGGTCTGAGAGCTCGTGCACAGTAATAGTGAGTGCCTTTCTCGAAAGTTGTGGTTTGTTTGAGTCTTGGGAGCTCATTTGGGTTTTGTTTCCACAAAGGCATTTTCAAACCCCCCTTACTCACCACGTAAAACATTGATTTCTGTCATAAATCGTAGAGGTAGCCACCCCCACCTCTTGTTTGATGACACATCTGCACAGTCTAGATATCTCAGATCTACAATGTGTTCCCGGTCTTGTAGAAGTGCTCTGCTATGCCTGACTGTCACAAGTCACTGGGTAAGAAGGCCATCCGATTTGGACTACGTGAGCTCCTGCGACGTGTCTCTCCAGATTATCGGGTCCTCTGTGAACGTGTCCAGGAGGACACAGAGAACATCAGGGCCATCATGGATGAGGAGACCAGGAGAGGGTCAGATAGACTTGTGAAGATGTGAGCAGGAAGAAGGGAAAGGGGGATGAAGGCTAGGGGAAGACTGTTATAGTCAGGATGAATCATGAACTCATATAGTGTTTGCTTATAAGTAAGTAGGGGAAGTAAGTGAAAAGACAAGTGTTCTCTGAAGAGTGTGTGTGGTAGAAATAACATTTAAATGACAAGACGACTTCACGTTTCTTGTGTAATGCCTGTCTTATGTGGGCGGGGTTTCAGTGTGCCAATAGAAAATATGTCGTTTTCATTTCCAGTGAAGAAGAGCCTGAAGGAGAAATGAAAGGAGAGATTTCCGAGGGAAGCGAGGAAGCCTCTGTCGTCGCTGACTCTCTGGAGAGCTGCAGAGAGAACCGACCACCTGAGACGACATTTCCCGTACTGAAGCGAGCGGCTCACGAGGTCCAGTTCTTATCCTCTGCCTCTCGGACGGACTCATCCTCAGCGGAGCTGGGCTCATCCTCACCGGAGCTGGGCTCATCCTCAGCGGAGCTGGGCGTGCTGTTAGTGGACGGCATCCTCAACCAGCTGAGGGAGTCCTCTCCCTCTGAGAGCCAGCTCACGTCAGACTCGGACCAGACGGAGCCCGACCTGGCGACTTCTCCCGAGCGGACTCGTCCGATCTATATCCGCAAACCCACCGTGACCTCCGAGGACGGTGCCGACTTTACCCGCCAGGATGTGAAACAGGAGGCTACGGCGATTGTGGAGGCCTTTCTGAATGACATCCAGGCCCTCTCTGAAACAGCAGGAGGGCCCGGCGCTGAGCCCCAGGCTCTGCTGTTCGCCTTCAGGCTGATCGGTGAACTACAGAGAAAGATCGGTCGTTTCTACATCCAGCCGCCTCCAGACCAGGCCACGTCGGAGGGGGAGGCGAGCCCAGAACGGACGGACTCTCCTGCCTCTGTGGCCATGAGGAGAGGATCCAGCAGCCCGACTCAGGCCAAGAAAAGTCCGATTCTGGAGCGCATTCGGGGTCATAGGTCGACCCCTGTCCAAACCCAAGGTCAAAGGTCAAAGGTCATTGAGTTTGAACAGGTCACGCTGCCCGGCACCCCGATCGACGAGAACGTAATTTTCGACAGTTGTGTGATCGTCAGACGCACGACTATCGACACGGGGGACGACGACAACCTTCCGGAGGAGTCCATTGACGGAGGCAGTGAGACCATAAGTCGGGTGGTTGACTCACTTCTGGGCAGCGTGAAGTCGGACCATCGTCTGCTAGCGCCCTCAGATCCCCGGCTCGACCCAGCCAGGCTTCAGGACTTGTCCAGAAACCTGCTGGACCAGTTGAACACCCTCCTGAACGCACACAACAAGCTGCTGCAGCTGCAAACCCAGGCTGGGGAGAGGAGGAGCTTCTCAGACACGGTGCTGATTAAGCGCCACGGTAACCGCGGTGACCCTCAGCCAGAGACGGCCGTCCACTCTGAGTTGGTGTACGGCTTCGCTGAGCGGTCAGTGAGACGCCTGCTCCTCCCCTTCCTGCAGGAGCCTGTCTGCAGCCTCACACCCTCCAGCTGCTCCTCCTCCCAGGATTCCTCAGAGATCTTCCAGCAGGCCGTGAGTCTCCTCTCCACAGTCATGGTGGACCAGGTGATTGAAAACCTGTCTGGGAGCTCCCAGTCCTCCACCACGGGTCTGGGAGTCCAGGAATCTGAGTCCTCCACAGTGGGACAGGACCAGGGAGAGAGTGCTCTCCTTCAGGTGGACAAAAAGAAGACGAAGAAGATGTCATTTTTCAAAAAGCTGCGTTTCAGTTTCAAGGTAAAAACAGAATGTAATTAATTACATCCAGAATGATGGTTCATGTCTCACAAGTCAGTGGCTTTGTTGAAGTTTGTAATCTTCCAACATTCACTTTGTTTGGTTGTTTGTCGGTTGTATTGTTTTTAAACCGTCTGTAAATGAGTTAGAGCATGTTTAGTACTTCTGATGTGTAGAGACCCCTTTTTTTGCTAACTGGTTTTACTTCTGTAAAATGCAAAATGTAGAAATCCAAGTCAAAGCCCAAGGCAGCCCAACCTGAAACACAGACGTCTCCACACCATGACTTCATCTGTAAGTACAGACTGGACAAGGTCTAAGATGGGACCAGTGTTGTTACACAGGCTTTGCATAGACATTCACAAACACACACACACACACATGACCAGAAGCTTATAGAATCTCTACTTCCCGTCCCCAGCACCCAACACCGGTGTGTCCCAGACACAGACAGGGCCTGTCTCTGGCTCCCAGCTCCTGGACAAACCGGCCAAGCGCTCTGTGTTTGCCAAGGCCTTTTTCTCCCTCAGGAAAGGCCTGCGCAACATCTTCAAGGAGAAAAAGAACAAGTCTGCCCAGTGAGATGCAGGGCCGGCGCTAGCACATTCAGTGCCCTGGGCGCCCCCCCCCCCCCCCCCTATTTTATTGTCAGGTACACAGAACAACACAAGACTGGGCACGGAAATTCTTGGGACAAGAGAACGCAAAGCAACCTGGCATAGCATGACATTCCCGAGGCATTGTGTGTGGTAGGTGTCTTGTAGGGCTGGGAGCTTCCTGCCAATGATCAACTCAGCAGACCTGATCTCACTATACTAACTTATATACTTATTAGTACTAGTATACTAATAATCAGTGTTCCCATGGTGTTTTCCTTAGATCCAGATCTTGCTGTTGCTGCTGAATGAGCCTGTGAGAAGTCTGACCCCCCTCTCCAACCCCCTCCTCTCCTCCTCCAAGAATAAAAATAGAAATTCTCTAATAATCTCGACACCATAAATAATTGTATTAAATAACTAATGAAACATTATTGAATAATAATTTGATTACATAAATAAATTATAAATATTTATTAAGATGTTGATGTTACAGAGCTATTCATTTAGGTTCCCTCAGCTTCTTTTTCTCTACAGCTCCACCCTCATCTCCACCACCTAACCATTACCCTCATTTATTTGTGTTAGTTGGAATACATTTGAAAAGTGAAGATTTATTATTGGCGATTCTAAAACTGGTTGTTCCCATCCTTGATTGTGATTGGCTATATCGCGTTCCATGCCGTTGTAAAATCCAGCATAACCTCACAGGTTGTCCTCATAACATTCTTTAACATTCCATATTACTGCGCATCGAATATTTGAAATTGAAAAAGACGGCAAATATGTCCATCTGGCTGTTGCGTGGCAACGATTTATGTAGGAACTATACTTTGTAGTAGCGGAAGAATGACGGTTTATTATTCAACTATGTTGTTTCTATTTGTTTTTATTGATGAAACCATATCAAATATTTGTAGTAACAGTTTTATAAAAGCAATAAGCCCCGCGAGTCCGTGGTTTACGCTGATTTTAGAACAGGTAAGGGGAGTTGTTAGGCACGACGCGAAGCGGAGAAATAAACACCAATTCTGATTCTGATTCTAAACACTCGCCAGATCGACTGGTGGGCAATCACCTGACAAACACCTCCCTTCCAGGAGGGGTACAAGACCTGTGTGCCCTGCGGAGCCCAGGCAGAACTTGGCTAGGCAGAACTCTCTCTAAGACTTCTGACAAGACCGTTCTCACAGAGATTATATATAGGCTTATTTACTCTATGAAGTGAAACTGGTAACAGTGACTGGTAACATTGACTGATAACACTGACTGGTAACATTGACTGGTATCACTGACTGGTATCACTGACTGGTATCACTGACTGGTAACACTGACTGGTAACATTGACTGGCAACACTGACTGGTATCACTGACTGGTATCACTGACTGGTAACACTTACTGGTAACATTGACTGGCAACACTGACTGGTATCACTGACTGGTATCACTGACTGGTAACATTGACTGGTAACACTGACTGGTAACACTGACTGGTATCACTGACTGGTATCACTGACTGGTAACATTGACTGGTAACACTGACTGGTAACACTGACTGGTAACACTGACTGGTATCACTGACTGGTATCACTGACTGGTAACACTGACTGGTAACATTGACTGGTAACACTGACTGGTAACACTGACTGGTAACAGTGACTGGTAAAAGTGACTGGTAACATTGAACACTAACTGGCACTGACTGGTAACACTGACTGGTAACACTGACTGGTATCACTGACTGGTATCACTGACTGGCATCGCCAATCTATATTGAGACACCATGGTGTATTGTATTCATTCATTCATTTGCATCATTTCTTATTAAACTATAAATAACTTTGTCTGGCATTTAACCATGTATTCTTATCCACCCAAATTAGAACACAACAAACATCACCATGGCCTGTGTGTGGTCTTTAGTTCTGATAACTAGTATAGTCATTTTGCAATTCTACCAGCTAGCTAGCCAGCTGCAGACTAGCTAGCTAACAAAAACTGAGAAATATAATTTTTTTAAACAGGGCGACACCGCGGATGTAGCCCATAATTATGCCTAAAACGTAAAACAGAACCTTTGCAGAGACACAAGCAACGATGTCTGTGTAGTGCAATTATTGATGGACTGGTTTGGGTGGGAAAATAATAATAAATATATATGAGAGAGAATATAGGTACACAAAAAGTATCAACTGTAGGCTAGGCAGTGTATTGGTCTATTTCAACTGACTTACCTGTTAACAAAGACAACTGCTCTCTCTAATGATGTTAACAGGAATTACATTTGAGACAAAATGAGAGCACATCTCACAGTAGACACTAGCCCATGACAATTCAAATTATGTTGTTTTTCTAATGCTTTGCTTTTCAGTATGATACACAATTTAAAATATGCACAAACACTGGCATTTCAAGAATAATAGGCTTTACACTCTATTGAAAGAAATAATAGAACAAGCCCAACCCACAACCTGTCCCCTCCCATACTCTGGTCCAGATATCGCCATAATTTGGTTGAAATATGCAAATTATCTGCATAATTTAAGACCTTAAGCCCACAAATATAATATGTATTGGGTATTTCACATTATAAGTTGCATAGACAATGCTTATTGTGCTTTATTGATTGTGATGCAGCACGTGGTAGGCTATATTTGCTAGCATGCTAAAACAATTATTTGTTAGGAAACATTATTTAAAATTCAAGTAATATTTTCACATATGTTATATTCCATACCCTATTCACCTAAATATTGATAACAAATGAGTACTTGCCGAAAACAGTGATAGAAATAAACAAATAATTTAATGTTCTCGGAGTAGGCTACCAAAATGACCAAGGTTTTTTCCCGCTTCTTCTGGAATCAGCAGGAATATGTCAAATGCTTCGATAATTCAATATTGATTAATCCGATTATTTTACAATAAAGTGTCATTACGTGCATTAACAGTTTCATTGTCAGAAATATCACGCGATGATGTGGGCTAGTTTTTATTTTACTCAGAATTTGCAAGTTGGCATGTACGTTTACTCTGATATCCCTGAACATCTCAACACCTTCGATTCTTTTGTCATCCACAACCACAGAGGGCGCTGTTTTATTTTTTTACATTTTACTCCTACCTACATTGGGCTCACTGCAGCTAGACTGAGCTTGGATCTCCGTAATCGTTCCGATGACATATTAGCGTCCAACTGAACAATTGTTTTATGAGTATACACTCTACCTAAAAATCAGCTTTTAGCCTTGTATTGCATCCCTGCAACAAATTATCTCGAGAAGCTGGACTGCTACAGTAGCCAGCTAATGCAAACAACGACGGCGTTAGAGCTAAACCGAAGTTAAAGGAATCTTGTTTTGTTTTTAAGTCGACCTTTGCTACTGTAACTGAGTGGCTACCTTTCGTTGTCTCTGATATTATTTGTCACTTTGTTGTCAGTATGGGGTTTAATAAAACGTACGTAAGTATCGGATATGCCTCTTGTGGCATGTTCATGGGATTCTCCGCGTTTCTTGTATGGAACATCGCGTTTAAACAACCATGGACAGCGGCAATGGGAGGACTATCAGGTAAACAATCACGCTTATATCATGGATACTGTCTACTGTTACATAATGGGTTCTGAAAATCCACCTGGAACATTTGCCTTGGTTAGTAGCCTAACTCAGTCAGTCACTCAAAATGCAGCTTATCTCTCTTGAATAATAAAAATGATCGTAGTTGATTACGGTTTAATAAAGAAATATCATTTTATGCAAACAACAAGAGATTTGTGTTTGTCACGGGGGAAAAAACCTAGTAATGGAACATCCGCCTTGGGTGGCCAAATCATTCTGAAAGTCACTTTAGTTCATGTTAACAGTGTGTGCACGTTCTAAGCTTCTCTTCAAGTCTGCAAGTTATTGTTAACATTTCGCCAGTTTCAGTTTTTCAGCCGTAAACAATTGCCTTATTCTCCTCAGGTCCCCTCATAGATATCTATGTTCACTTAGATGAGATGCAACATTATCCTAAATGCATGATCTACGCTTAAAGGCGTAAAACCCTGTTTCGCTTCACCGTACTCTTCAGGTCAAGTGTTGATATCAAGAGTGTCCTCACCCCATGACTTGAGACCATGATGTGGACATTTCAGGGGCCAATTGTGACACAGCAGAATTAGGAAGAGCTTGAAACAATGACTCAGGAATAATATAAGGAAGGGTAAGGTCAATTTAACAGTCATCCCACTCAGTCCGTGCTAGAAAGGAAGCAGGTTGAGCACTGTGGCCTCTTTTCAAACCGAGAAGTGTGGTTTCAACACTTGATCTTGACAAGAGCAAGGAAGACTTTTGGATATGGTGACACAGCACAAACCTACTCAGAAGTGTTGTGGCCGAATATATCCACCACGGAAAGCACACACTTGTCATGCCGATAACTAAACCTTGTGTCTATCTCTGTCGTCGTTCCCCCCCCCCCCCCCCCCTCAGGTGTACTTGCACTCTGGACTCTTATCACCCACGTCATGTACCTGCAGGACTACTGGCGCACCTGGCTGAAGGGCCTGAAGTTCTTTCTCTTCATCGGAGCCGTCTTCTCCCTGCTGGCTGTTGTGGCCTTCATCACCTTTCTCTGCCTCGCCGTGACACACAAAGAGTGTGAGTCTCATGTCCTCCATCGCTTTATTCTTCTTCTTCTCTCTGAATGACCTCTTATCCAGTTAAGTCGGTGTAATATCATCCTTTACACTTGACGTACTACTACATGAAGAAGCATGGGAGAGGAGTTTGTAGTTATGATGTCGCGTAACAATTACGTAATTCAACCGTGGAAGCACATTTTCCATGTTCCTGTGGAATCCGTTGACTTAGGTTTCAACCATACCAGATGAGTATACAGGATTTTCTGGATCACTGTGTTTGGCAAACATCATTATTTTAGACCTCCTATAAGTGACAGATCAGTTTACTCTATCGGTGCAATGACCAAGACCGCATTCTACCAAGCCAGATGTAGAAGAGAGTTGAAATTGTCCACGAAACAATATAAAACATCTCATGTAAAACTTAAGACAGCCGTCTCCATTGTCACACATATACATGTCACTGTTATAGGCCCCTTGACCACTTTTTAAAAACATAACCAAGTCACGTTTGAGTCCGTTCCTGCTGTTTTGGTTACCTATCCATCCAGCTATGAGTATCCAGGTACAATACAAAAAGGCGGGATTCCCCCGAAATGTATTAATACGTTCGTACTTCTTTTTTTATTTGTATTTTCACCTCCTTTATTCATCTGTAGGTGTGTCTAACTTGATATCTGTCAGATGAAACGTGTAACCAAACCTCCTGTTTGTCTCTGCAGCCCTGACCAACCCCCAGAGCCTGTACCTGTCCTGTGTGTGGAGCCTCATGACGCTCAAGTGGTCTTCCCTGCTCAGCTTCTACTCACACCGCTACCGCAAAGAGTTTGCCGACATCAGCATCCTCAGTGATTTCTAACGACCTCTGACCTCGGAACAACCCTTTGCCCTAACTCGAGTCTCTAGGCCCAGGTTTTTTTTTTTTTACCTTTTTACCTGACGGGGGATTGAAGGGGGGGTGGTGAGGTGGCAACCAGGTGTTAGAATGTGAGCAAGGGGGAACCTTAATGAGGTGGCCCCCAGGGAAGGAGGGCAGGGTAGAGACAATGAAGGGAACGGGTGGGCGGATTCCAAAGGTATTGTTTGTGGTTACGGCCAGACGACACGCGTTACCTCCTCTGCCTACGTGTCTCCCCTTTTACTTCCTCCTTCTGTCGTTTGTCTCTCCACGTGTGCAGGGTAACCCATGGAGGCCTCTCTCCAGAGCCGTTTCTCCTGTTTTTATAACGTGATTCATTTTCACCTCTGTATACGATAACATTTTCTGTGTTGCTCTTGTAAGTCCTACAGTAAGGCTTTGAGAGACAAATGTATGCGACTCCTTTTTATGCAATTTGTTTGGATTCATTTTATATAATTCTTACTTGGATGATTGTATGCATTGTCTAGTGGTTGTATATACGTGAGGTTGTTTGTCATCAATCAATAGTGCAGTTTCAGTCAATAGTGCAGTTTCATACTTGTGCCACAAGAGGGTAGCAGTTCATTAATCATGGCGTTTTTATGTGGTACACTTGTTTTAAATAAGGTTTGTGACCCGATAAACAGTTTAAAAGTATGTCAGCATTGTGTAGAGCAAACAGCGGCAGTTAACTTAAAAAAAAAAAATATTTGTTCATGCTTACAACATGACATGATGCCCAGTGTCAGTTATGTCATTGACTGCACATGTGTTAC
The DNA here is from genome assembly GCF_054491055.1 of Hypomesus nipponensis. Taxonomy (NCBI): domain Eukaryota; kingdom Metazoa; phylum Chordata; class Actinopteri; order Osmeriformes; family Osmeridae; genus Hypomesus; species Hypomesus nipponensis. Next base: position 18,246,040 of record NC_140369.1, read on the forward strand.
TACACTTGCACATACCCTGGATTGCACTGGCTTTCCTTTGCTTTTGTAAGGTACAGCTGTACCTGTGCAATGTGCAGCAGTCCACAGATATTTCCTCTCGCCAGGAATGAGTGTTGAAGCCACTACCAAATGTTAACTATCTTAACGCATAGCTCAGTCAGTACTCTGCTTTTTGTAACGCAAGGACTCGATAGGGATTTTCAAGTCTCAATCCTGCAATGGCCCCAGTGAGACTGGGAAGGAAGAAGGATCAGCATGTCACCCTTGCTGTGTCAGAGTGAGTGTTGTGAAAAGTGAATGACGAGCATACATATACACTTGTTTCATTAGTAATCATGATCTGTGACGATGTTTGACCTCATCCTAACCATGGTGATGATCACATGGTTGCCTACAGAGATTCATTAGACTGTGTTACTTTAGTGTTTATTTTTTCCCCGTTTGCATTCATCATGTGTTCAAATGAAATGTCACTGTGTGTATATTCCCGTAAATACTTGTGTGTATGACAATTTACGTGTGTTGAGAGGTGTGATAGTGTGAGAGATATGTTAATAAAGTATTATTTTATGACACCTCTTCTGCTTGGCTCTGTTTGGGCCACTATTTGGGGGGAAAGGGTGCAATTTATTTGTAAGGGTTTTCTGTGTTAAAAACATAGGACATTATAGCATCTGACACCTTGTAAATGCCTTGCATTGGTTTGCAATGGTTTTGTAACAACATCTTAGCCTAAGTGAAGACTCCGTTATATATATATATATAATGGGGTTATACAGTAGAACAATGCCAATTGGACCAATGAAGAAAAGCTAAACGGCTGGACAATAAGGCCACCTGTGTTATTAAGTTTGTATAGGGGGGACGGGTGGTAACAGCAGTTCCACATAAGGATCTCATGATGAAATGGTGGTTAAACAGGGTGTATAACAGGGTGTTTTAAAGTCAAACATGGTCATTACTATTAAGCGAGGGTCAGCCTTATTAGGTCAGTGTAGCGCTGGACTCTGCATTAAAGTGGGATTTGCACAGTGATGGCGGGAAGTACCCGCCCACATAATCCATGTTTATGAAAATAAAAAGAGCCCAAAGCCCTGTAGGCATAACAGTAAACGTTTCGGGCAATAACCTGCGCCCTGCAGTTAGGCAATTATTCAATCCCTCCACTTTTTTTATTTTGTCCCTCAAAGGGGAGGTAGGGGGTTGCAAAGACTTGGTTTATGGTTTGGTTAAGGCAGTTTCCTGATAAAATGACTTTGAAGTTGATGTGAAAAATATGTGCCTGATATGTCTATGTAGATCCATTTTTATTCAAAATATGTTATGTTCTATGTTGTAGTGACTGACTAGGAGATAGTTAATCAAAAAAATACATAGCTCCACTAATAAAATGTGGCTCCTATCCCATGCATTCACTATGGGAAACAACGCTAATAGGAAAAGTGAAGTTGGCACTGCCCTCTAAGTGATTTCATTATCAACGAGAAGTATCTTTGATCCTTTATAAGAAACCATTATTTTTTTGCAGACATCCTACCTCTTTGTTACAAGAACATTTTTGGTGGTACTTATACTTCTTAATTGCATTACACTGGTTTGTTTGCAAGCCCTTCGAGTCACAATCTATAAAGGTAATTGCAATGTTGTGGTTAAGTAGCCATGGCAACAATTTTGTTATAAACTTTTACATTAAGAATCTGAAAAACAATCCTGGTGACTTTCCACCAAACAAGCTGTAGGGATTGGACAGAAAAACATCCTATTAGGTTTATACTGTAGGTTTTAAAAGCATGTGTGTTTTTGTTTGGCATGTGAGGAGGGGAGGGGTTAAATTGTCTTTAATTACGGTACCCCCTTCTACCAAAATCAAGGAAGGAAGTCGTCTAAGACTTAACTGGCAGAATAATGAAACTAGATGGGGGGGGGGGATACCAGCGTGCTGTTGGAGTTATGATCCGAATATTTGCTGATGCTGATACATTCGGTGTCCACACTTGCTTTCTACCATCTTTTGTTATTAAGATGTCCCCCATATTGCTTTCACTGCTGCTGTGATGTAGTGATTTATTGGTTATCAATGAAGTTCATATCTGTCTCTATGTATCTGCTTGTATGTCTACATCCATATATCTATATATATATATATATATATATATATATATATATATATATATATATATATATACATGTATAACCAACAGTTTGAATAAAAACTGTATTCAGATACACATGATAAGTAGGTATTTGAAATGAAAGTCTTTCTAATAAAGAAGCATTAATTAAAATCTAAAATGATGTTAGATTCTACAACAACCAACACATTACTTACAGGCATCTGAAGTGGCTACTCAAAACTTAGCCTTGTATTATGAAAAAAAAATCCTTAAGTAAAATAGGCAGTCTCAGAGGTATTTTGGTATAAGAATTAGAATTAATACCCCCCCCCCCCACCCACACACACACAAAATCCAATAATACTGAATGGAAAGCAAACATCTTGAATTAGTAGAGCACCAGATGGCTGCTTTGACATTAGAAAGGCGCCTTGGCCGTTTGAAAATGGAGTTTCAGATTGATTTCCGAGGAACTTCCGCAAAACGCAACGCAAAGCCCACAGATAATTAAGCAATATCCATAGCAATTTACTGTTTTATTTACAAACTGAAACACATGTCTCTGGACGTTTGCATGTTTCAGACCCCATCTTCCCTTTTTGTCTTTGCACGCTGATTCTCAGCTGCACCTTTTCCTTTCATCTCTTTGCCTCTCTTCTCCCCTCCTTGACTTCTGTCTGCCCCTCATCAACCCTTTCTCTTTGTCCGTCATCATCCTTATCTCTCACCTTCTCCTTCATCCTTTTCCCTCAGCCACACCCGTCCCATTTCTCTCCTCCTTCCCCCTGTCCACTGAACACCGTCCCTCTCTTTCCATCTCTCCCTCCATAACCACCGTGGGGTCCCAATGTGATTAACCTCTTCATCTGGCAGCACATCAGATGCCCTACCTTCAACTTCAATAACTGTTTTGTTCTCAAGAGTCCTTTTGTTTTCTGGGTTCCCTTGCTCATTCTGCCCAGCAGACCGCAGAAGCTCGCATCTGAAACATTTTAGGGAGACACATATTTGCCGTTAGAGCACGAGGGATATGCCCTGGCAGCGTTGCGTTTGAAGTGGCCTCCCTGGGAAAACCAGTACCAGAACGCTGGATTAAAAAAAACATAAAGCAATTCGAACAGAACTTTCGTAAGGTCATCTAATCTAATGGAGGATGGTGATTGATTCAATGTGAAAGTGGGTGCTTTGATGCTGGTGTTAGAGTAATGTTGATGTTTCAAATGGACTGACTGTTCCAGGAACGTAAAATCTTTGTCAGGCTTGGAGAGGCCTGCTCTAACTATTTTGTATGGTGCTTGTTGCGTGGTACATGGCCTGGTTTAACACTTATATGCTTCTTACTTCGTTTCTAAAAATGAGACCTGTGTTTTAAAGCTCAGACCTTAACTTAAGTCATATTACTGAACTGGTGTCTAACTTTCCTATCAACAGGTGTTTGTGTTTCTATTTATCTGTGCATATGTTGCTAACTAGCTTGATCCTGCATCTGCTGACTAATCACATCTGACCACCTCCTCAAAACCATGATTTTAGCCAGGTGCCACATAAAATGGTATCAGTTTGATAGCTCCTGTGGGCAGTATTTGAACTGAAAAGTGATCATAATCGATTCAATATGGTGCGTTCTCTGTGTTGAATCGAAACACGTATTTAGAAACAAGTCACAGTTCCTATTTGGGGACTCTCGAACACTCCCATAGGGATCTCAGAACATAGAACCCCTAGAACTTTCTGGATCTGTCAACAGAAAGTCCGTGAAGTGTTAGTCAACTGCTGTGTCCCTTTAAAGGGCACACTGTGATGCTGAGAGATATTCACATCATACTAGAGACAGGTTTACATTTCCAAATAGTAGTTAGTACTTGGCATTCAGCCTACTGAATGTTTGAGATACATTGGTGAATTAATGTAAACAGGAATAATCCATAGTGGAAATCTGCCCCTTTTTACATTCCACAGACTTTGGCATTTGTTGTAATTTGTAGAATTGCTACATTTCTCTGATGAACAGTATCTTCTTTGTGTCCTGTGAGGTTAGCTGATGGCAATAGCATAGTAGAGGGTGCCTTATAGTCTTACAGCCCTGCTTAGCTGTGAACTCCACTGGGACTGTTATGAATGCGGTGTGGATGGGCCCTGGGATTTAAACACTGTAATCAGAGCCTGCCCCGGATATTGGCTAAATTACACATAAAAGGATGAACATTTGAAGGAAGCTTGAGTGCTAAATATTATGATAAATTAAAGCCTAATATAGGGAGGTAAGTCGCAGGCGAAGTGGAATAACACAGGTTAGCACGCAGCCCCAACGTTTTTAAAGCAGAATCGTTTTTTTCCTTTTCTTTCTTTATCTCCCTCACTTAAAAAATGTCTTTGGGGGTTTTTCTTTTGCGCTGCCCTGTTTTGCACACACACACACACACAGACACACACACACACACAGACACACATTTACATTAACGAAGAGAGCATCTAAAAGTGTTTTTTTGTGTGCCCTTTCAGAGTACCTGATTTAATCTTGATAGCCTTCAAACAGAGGGGGAACAAACACTTTTCTACTTTATATTTAAGATTCTTACATGTTTCTCATATGCACCTTCCTGCTAGAGCAAATTCCTTGTTTGTGTAAACTTCCTTGGCGAATAAAGCTCATTCTGATTCTGAAAACATTGTCTGTACGCACGCAATGCTCAAGCACATGCAAATACACAAAGATACATCTTTGAACAATCCTGTCATTTTCAACAGAACAATCAACCTGAAATAAAAGCACCCGCCTCACCCCTTGCAAATCGGCTTCTCTCCAATCATAATAGTTCTCCTACCAGTTGTCTACAAGTGGCACCCTTCCCCCTCTCTTCTACAGCCGCATCCCTCACCCCTATACCCCCTCACCCTCAACCTCCCCCTCTTATTCGATACCCCACCGGAAGTCCTGCTCTGCGGGGGAAATAGGTCCCAGATGTCTGCCTGTGTCCTAGTGGGCTCCATAGGAGGAGCTGCAGAGAGATAGGTAAGGGGGGCGAGAGAGAGTGTGTGTGTGTGAGTGTGCGTGTCTGCCAGGGCCGCTCCAAGTCAAGCCGTCGGGAGAGGAGGAGATGGAGGTTGAGGTGAAAAGTCGTTACGTCGGATGCCATTTGGCTAACAAGGACACATTTTTGAAGCAAGTTGTAGTCTGCACCCATATGACGTGATGCCATTGATCCATCGCCCTGACTCAGATTCTTCGAGTGACTAATTGAATTGACATGGACATGGACGTGCAAAAAATAAATGTTTTCCTTTCGCGAGAGCTTCAAAAGTCCCTTCCAAGTCAACAGGCTCATTCCTCAGTGCAGTATTTCACTGGTACTTTTGACCAAACCATATGGGGGACTAGAAATAACTGGACGATTCAATTTTTGTATCCGTCTTTGATATCTAAGCCCCCTCTCCAACTCAGTACATATTTATCGTCTTGCTATTGTTCTATTTGTGGCCACAGGAAGGGTTAATTATGACTGCTCCAAAAATAAGTTAAAAAAAAAAAAAAAAAAATGAAGAAGAAGAAAAAGTAAAAAGGGGACGGAGTGTTTAGTGAAACATTATGTCAAGACTCTGACAAGGAAATGAAATGTGCAACATCAATCAGCCTATGAGGATGGAGATCAAACGGCCCTCCACACTCCTGCATCTGGTTCTGTTTGGACAGCCTCTTGTTTTTTTTTTTTTTCCACCTCCCCTTTCTTTTCTTTCTCTTTTTCCCTCCGTTTCTTATTCTTTTGCCATTCTCTTTCTTTCTCTCTTCTTTTCGCTCTCTCCCTCTCTCTCCTTTTCTTTCACTTTCTTTCCTCTCTCTTCTGAGGAAAGGGGCGCGCCATGCTGTTCCTGTTAGGGCTCTCGTTCGCTCATTCTTTCCATGATGCTGGCATGGAGGCATGCCTTCGCTAAGGTAAGCAGCCCCAAGGTCGCCCCTCCTCCCCCACCGCGCTCCGTCTCCCGGACAACAATGCTCTTCCTGTGCTTCTTCAGAAATCTAATGTCTCAACCGCAGGTCGCAACCAAGGCAATCCTAGTTCCACTTAATCCGTTCAATGAACCGGAATTTTGATGAAACAACAACAACAAGAAAAAAGGGGCCAGTTGAATAAATGCCTCTTTTTTAATGCAAGGGACAGTGTCCTTTGACTGACAATAACTGAATAAACTAGATCAGCTGATTGTCTTGTCAGTGTACCACCAGACTGTACATCAGTCATAATTAAAAGAATTAGAAGGACTGTGAGTGGATTTAATGCCACCACCTCTGTCATACAATCCCATCCCTTTGAAACCTCTGGCTCTCCCCTTCTCAACATTAAGATCAACAGAGTTCCAGTTCAGAGTTTGTCAGTTTACTGGAAACAATCCCAGACCTCCTCATTCCAAATGACCAACCCCTCTTATCTGAGGAGTTATCAAAGCACCACGAAACTCAGCCTTAAAATCTGTACTCCCACTTCATTACAATGCACGTGCAATCAAACACAGGTCCATCATCACTTGCTGTCAGGAGCCATACAGTCACATAAATATCTCCCACTTATGACACAATGTTCTCATTGGTCGCGTGTGAGTATGGAGTCACCGTTGAAGTCCCACTGCCGTTCAGACGAACCGTACAGATGTGTTTTTTAATCGTTTGCAATGACATGCAAGCCCACAGCATGGCAATGTCCCTGGTCAGCCTCAACGCACTCGCAATACAACATGCAAGTCGTGCCGTGTCACTACAGGGACTCTATTATGACATCATGACATCTCTATGTTTGTGGTCTGGCAGAGAAGAGTGCTGAATTGTGTGCGCTTGCACGTGTGTGTGTGTGTCTATGCAGGCATCCACGCAAGTGTGTGTGTGTATGTGCAGGCGTCCATGCGTGTGTGTGAACATGTCTCCCTGGTGCACCGTCATTGCAGTTCCAGATGTGTGTGTGTGTGTGTGTGTGCTCCCCTGGGTTTGTGGTATGGAGGAGAACATGTGCTTGCTCTACCAGAGGGCATGGATGGCACAATTAGTGGCTTTCTCACCTCCACGGCCACAGGTCATGGGGTCATGAGGGCAAGGTTTACCCTGAGTGCTCACTTCTTAGATATGAGTCCTAGGCTGGTATTGAGGCTACTGACATGAGAGGTTATCAAATGCACATTATAAATGGAGTTTTGAGTTCGTGTTATGGACAATGAATGAAGTATGTAGTATTGATGACACGGACATGTTTAGGGATAAGGTTTTTAATATCTGCTAGATACAAATCATATGAGAAAAAAAGTGGCAAGTATTTCACTCATGCTTATTTAGGCTGCCCACATCATTCATCACAATGAATAGATATCATTGGAATTTACAGTGGATTTTTGGTTCTTGATCAAGAGCACAAAAGTGGCCGCGACTAAATGGTTTTTAAAGGGTTCTGTTTCTTTTCCTCAATACAAGTTGTCATGGTGAAATTCCTTTTGTTTTCTGTAAAAATATAAATATGACATCATAAAGTTGATGGTTTATAGTAATCCTAGTTTAACATGTTAATCCTAGTGTTGTTTTTATTGGCTTAGACTAAGAGGTGACCCTTGGCTTGTGAGATTTGTTTTAATAATATAAAGATGTAAAATATGTTTTAGTTGGCACACAAATAGTGCACTTGACACCGTGAATTCACACTTACTTGTTATAACCTGAGGAGGAAAAATTGGCTTTCATTTACTGTCATCAATGTTTGTGTAACACAATATAAATATCTTTTTTTTATGTTAATAATCATTTATAAAATTAATTTAACTCGATTTTTATTCCAACAATATGGTTTCAAACATCATACAACACGTTTTACTAAAAAGGTGTAACAACCTAATGGGATTAGAGTGAATTGATGAGAGGAGAGACAGACAAGTGGGTATATTCTAGCGCCAGGAGTGCTCTGGGAGCAATCTGGAAGCTATAAAGAGTCAGACAACTTCTGCGGCATTAGCCCTGCCTTCCCCTGATTGGCCGAGAGGGCCACTTACCCCTTTTCTTTACCATCCACAAACCTCAAGCTCCACTTCCTGCTTCTCCGCTCTGCTCCAGCCCTTAGCCACACCCAACGGAACTGTCTTAGGCCAATGAGAGCTGCCCGCAGGCATGGAGTTAGCGGCTGGATATAAAAGTAGGGGAGGTAGGCCAGCAGAACCAGATGGTTTGTTGTTGTTCCGGCAAGCAGGTTGAGATGGAAGAGGAGAGGTGAAAAATTCCACACAACGACCAAGGGAGACGTTCGACGAAACAATCAAGTGAAACAGTCAAGTCCAGAGGATCTCATCCTTGTTGTCACTGGGGAGAGAAGATACGTTCAACGCTTGCGTGTCTCAACTTGAGCTTCCGAGGAAAGCACGTGTTCCGCACGGGCCTCAGAAGCAGGAAGACATAGAGAAAAGGGAGGCGGAGAAAGAGAGGGCGAAAGGACGAAGAGCGACATCACCCTGCCTCGGAAGGGGAGAGACGGGGGTCCTGCGAGGGACGCCGCCATGCGCGAGGAGGTGTCCTGCAACAGCTCCCCTGAGGGAGGGCGGGGGGGCAGTGAAGAGGAACTGGAGCGGGGCAACAAAAAGAACGCAGGGCAACCAGGGGGACGCAAAAGAGTACCCTACCCGAAGAAGGACGGCCTCGGTCGGGCCGAGGAGACGGGGAACACCGGGAGCCCCAACAGCCTGGTTCCCGCCGGGCCCAAGCGCTTGAAGAAGAGCCCGCCCTCGGCAGTGGTGTCCATGGGCCCGTCCTCGCTGGGACCCGGTCCGGAGCAGCCCTTTGAGGACCTCCACACGCAGCGTGTCATCGCCAACGTTCGGGAGCGCCAGCGCACGCAGTCGCTGAACGACGCCTTCGCCTCGCTGAGGAAGATCATCCCCACGCTGCCCTCGGACAAGCTGAGCAAGATCCAGATCCTCAAGCTGGCGTCGCGCTACATCGACTTCCTGTACCAGGTGCTGCAAAGCGACGAGATGGACGCTAAACTGGCCAGCTGTAACTACCTGGCCCACGAGAGACTGAGCTACGCTTTCTCTGTCTGGAGGATGGAGGGCGCCTGGGCCATGTCTGCCAGCCACTAGCCGACCACTCCCCCGCCCAGTCTCCTCAACCGTCCTCTTGACCTTTGACCGTTGACCTTTGTGACTCCCCCCCCCCACTGTCTACTCATAGTCTGTTAGCCTTCCTGCATCCTCCATTGCTCTCCCCATCCCAAATACACCTCCGACATACTATGATCCCCCCCTTTAGGCCTCAAGCCACTTCACCTTTGACTCAACTCATCCAGCCTCCTCGATGCACTCCCCACCCCCCCAGGTATGAACCTTTACCCCACACCAACACCCACATCAGTCCATCTACATGTGCACACACAAACATAGACACAGAGAAACACATGACCTAAGGAGGTTGCATGAGACTGGTGTTTAGCATCCTTACTTTAGGAGTTCGACAACAACATGGATTCTTGTTGATGAGTGACATCTCAGTGGTTAAGGTGTAGGCAGCATCTGAAGTTCAGAAAAACTGAGGTTGCTAACTGTCTTCTAATTCTCTATACTCTCCAACTAAAAAACGGTCAATTACATCTGTCCAAAAACCAATGAATGTTAATCCTATTTAATTATTATACTATTTATTTCCTGATCATTTTAAAGGACCCCAGATTAGTTAAATAAATAAAAACTTTCTGACAAACTGATTTGGAAAGTGGAATTCCAACACAAGCAGATTAAAATTTTGAATTTAAGGATTAGGATTTTTAACAATACGCAGATTCAATGACTAAATCTGACAAACACTAATATAAACATGTAAGTCACAAACCTTTATTATTGTAATGGTTTCTTATTACACTGTAGGTCTTTTTCTTTTTGATGAGTGTGAGACAATATATGTTGTTTGGAACATCTTATCAAGGTTTGTAGATTACTATTTCATGGAATAGTTAGTATGATAGTACTACATATCTGATGTAATTTATGTCAGATCATCAGGATAACATCATGAAGATACAGTAGGAGGCACACACAAAATCGTAAATTTACAAAGTACTTTAGATTAATTGTAAAAACATTTTGTAGATTAAGAGTAATATTCTGGACCAGTCATTACTTTGTCAGTGTAAGGAAGTTATGCTGCTTCAAAACGTTCACACTGTTCACTATTCAACAAGTTTCAAAGTGAGTACTATGATTGAACAAAATAACTATGTATTTTGTATAATAGCCTCTGTAACAAATGTTAATGGAATAAGTTCAAATTCTTTCATAGAAAGATGAAAATTGTCGCTTACACAAAAATAAATAATCTAAAGAGCTTCAGAAAATTAACCTTTCGAAAAGATGGATCAGGAATGAATGTAACAAATGTTTATGGGCTTGTCAGAGACAGTGAGTTTAAAACTAAGAGTAGAGTTTAAAACTAAGAGTAACCAAATCATATTATTTTCATGATGATTCATATTTATTTTGGACCTAGAAAGGAATCAATAATATTAAGTTGGCGATCAAAGAGATTTTACCTTCGAAAGCAATGAATACGTTTGTCAATACCTTGCTCCCTGAGCATGGTTCGCATCAACCTTGGGAGTCTGAACCAGCCAATTGTAGACGAGGGTCTGTCTTTTTTTTTGAGACAGCAAAGAGTCACAGGGGTCCTGGACAGGTACCTCAGAGGGGGGAAAAGGGTGAAAAGAAAGAAAATTGAAAAAGCAGCACCATCCCCCTCTCTTCTCTCCCTTCTCCCCTCAACCTCTCTCGCTCTCCTGCTCCCCCCTCCTCCCCCTCCTCCACCTTTCCCTCCCTCTTCTCCCTGCAGCTTTGCCCTCTCTCCTCAGGATCTTGTATCCAGTGTCGTGCAATCAGGCCCTGCCGGGTCCCAGACAAGCAGGAACCTTTAGATTGGAAACAGTTGTGAGGCATTAGCAAGGTGTGTGTGCCAGGGGAGAGCTTGATGCTCTGTGTATGCGTGTGTACGCGTTTGTTTGCGTGACGTTTTGTGTATAATTGTGTGGCCAGCGCACTGGTTGGTTGATGTTTGTATATTTACATTATGTCTGCATCCACCTCTTGATTATGTGTGTGCCTATATCTGTGTTTACGTCCAAGCCTGTGGACGCGCGTGTGCACATATGTTGTTCGAAACACACTTATCTTTCCGGCAAATCTTCTCCTTCTCTCAGTCTGGAAAAAAATGAAGAAGTAAAGCATTTCACAGAATGATCAGTGTCCAGCAAAATGAGATAAGAACATCCGCATCAGCGGTTTTTAAAAGAATACCGGTGGAAGACGGCCCTATTGAAGCATGACAGAAAACAGGAAGGACGGAATGAAGAAAGAAGAAGCAAGAAAAAGAGTGAGGAGCCGGCGCTTGACGAGGTGCAGATAGGAGAGACTGTCTCTCAGACAGAAAGCTTAGGAGGTGATACACATGTAGGGCCACGGCTTGCATGTTTGAGGCATGGGGAAGGGGAGGGGTAGAGGAAAAGCAGAGCTTTAGATCAGAGGTGAGAGATCAAGGTGCACACATGTGTGCCAAAGGCATGCATTTACACTCCGAAGAGGGGAGCACATAACAGTGCACATGCAAACACCGCGCAAAAATACAGGTGGGCTACACACACAATTTTGACTGAAGCACACTAACACATACACATAACATACAAGTGATGTACTGAGGAACTGAAGTTCCTATTAACAAGTCCACGCTGCAAGACCATTGACAGACACGCAAAATCTCTCTCTTTCACCCAAGCAAACACAATCCGTCTCTCAAACGCACGCACACACACAAGGCCTCTCTCTCTCAGACACACACACACAGTCTCCCACACACGCGCTTTCTCCCTCTCCAGCGCTCACACACACACACACACACACACACACACACACACACACACACAGTCTCCCACACATGCGCTTTCTCCCTCTCCAGCGCTCACACACACACACACACTATGTGCAGTCTCCAGGTGTTCCTTCCTCAGTACTATTAAATCTGCCGCGGCCTCAGAGCCGACTTTGAAGGCTTCACCACTGTGGCTGGAGACCCAGGGTCTCCACATGTGGAGAAGATTGTCGTCGAACGAAGAGGCTTAGTTGTTACCTAGCGCTCTGCCTTCTTCTTATTCACTTATCTCCATCTCTGTGGGGGAGGAATGGAAAGTGAGAATAATAGGCTGGTCGTTTTGTTTATAAAGGCATTTGGGTATGGGTGGGGGGTGGTAGAGATTTTTTTTTCAAATATGGTAAAGTGGAGCATTAAGTTGAGCGAGGGTTTGACTTTAAAGAGCAGGTATTGTGAGATAGGTTACAAAGCAAACCTTTGGAAATAAAATATAAAAAGTATTTCCTAGATTGGAATGTTTACAAAATAAGAGGTTGTTTTGATCGCAAGTACCTTTGTAATTTCAAGTTGGAAAATATCAGGGGTTAAGAAAAATAGAAAAGTCTGGAAAATGGTTTAGAAACTCCTTCCAGACACATGGAGGTTCCTGTTTATAGTCAGAACCCTAAATGAGTGTTTGTGTTTCTGGAGTTTGAGTAAAAGGCACGTGTTTATGCGAAACTGAATAAGATTGTATATATGTGTGTGTGTGTGTGTGTGTAAGGTGCATCATATCCATCTTTACTTTAGAATATCTCAGGGTATATGTGTAAAGTGTGTGTGTGCGTTTGTTTACACACGCAAAACATTTTCGCCTGCATGTGGGTTCCACATGGAAGTAGCTGTGATATATAGGGGCTTGGCTTCTCCAGTACTCTTCATCTGGTAACAGTGAAGCTCAGCTCCCCTCTGCTTATCCTCCAACCATTACACACCATCAGCTCTTCCCCCAGCCGGAACTACTGCCTCGGCATGGGACTTCATTGCTGTATTGTGCGCTGATCTGAGAGCAGCTTTCAGAACCTCTGCCATGTGTGTGCTGAAGCCCAGGTTAGGGCCAGAACTGTTACAGGACCGTCTGAAAGTCCTCTGCAGGCCATCTGCACTTTAACGGCTCTCGCAAACGGGCCCGTTCCAGAAGTGGAAGGCTTCTGATGCTCATCTCCTATTTTTAGGAGGTTTCAATTTGGACAAAGGCTGGAGCAGGTGGATGGTGTGTGTGTGTGTGTGTGGGTGTGTGTGTGTGTAGGTAAAGACGAGCCCGACGAGGTGTAGGCCTACAATATCACCTGATAAAGGACGATGCGATGGCCTGAATGGACGGTTGCTTCCGCGGAGTCCATTATCAGTTGATATTGTAGGCCTTCACCTCGAAGGGCATTATCCCGCTTATACCATGGTCACTTGCCAACAACTTTTTTTTACAAACATTAATTTATGTTTTCAAGGGTTTTGCAATAGAAATCTAACGTTGTTCAAAGTTAGCCAACTATTTAAGCTATGGTCCGCTCAACTCATAGAACCAACACCGGCTTTCCCTTGGTTGAGCTATTAGCCCCAAAAGCTAACACTATGCTAGCAGGATTCAAAGGCAATAACATTGTGTACGGATGACAAACAGTAAATATAATTTCACAGTATGTTTGACAAGAAGATTAGCTACCTAACCAGCGATGTCACTGTCCCCAAATCAATATCAAGATTTTCACAGTAGTGAAAAGTTGTGAAAAGTAGAAGTATTGGCCATATAGGCCTACCAATTCTAGGCTACAGTACGGCCGCAGCCTGTGGAGAGAGTTGAATAGCAAATGGACAGTTATTATAATTTGACAGTATGTTTAACAACAAGACTAGCCAGCTATCGAGCCATGTCATTGTCCTCAAATAAAATTACGATTTTTAAGAAGAAAATAATTGGCCGGGTGTACAGTTGAAGCTACTGTCGTGTTGGCCGCAGCCTGTCTGAAGTAGATTGACTAGCGAGGTGAATAGCGAATGGGATGTGAGATGAGCGGTCACGAGACACTGACACAGTACATTCAGAAAAGTAACATTTTTAGGTTAAAATAAATATTGTCACTCATGGTTGTAAATACAAGTTAGCTTGTTAAAGTCTTTCAAAATTGTAAATGGAGGCTTTGAATCCGTCCCTGTTGTTATGGTTACTTATTTCAGACACTTTGTACAGGCTCATATACTATGTAGCCAGTGCAATAATTTAGAACGGTGAAAAGACAGTTTTGCTGCAATTGCGTAGTAGGTGTCCGTATATCACCTGATAATGGACACCCCTGCAGCCTATGAGAATCGAGTATTCACCCAGACCATGGTATAAGGCCAGCTGGATGCTGGGGCAGCTGTCACTGTATGTGCATACTGATTTGCACATACAGAGGCAGATGAATACTTTTCTTCAGGTTTTCATGCAGACAGGAAGAGAAGGCAAGCCAAGATGGAGTGTGTGGGAGGGATTCAGAATTGTGATCGTAGATTGCAGCCATGGCACATCATGAGTTTGATTTTGGTTCGTACTATGTGACGTGCTTCAGTCAGTTTTCATTGCATTTTTGATTATTTGATCTCTGTTGAACATGTTGGATTTTAGACGGAACTGCAACACATCTGGGAAAATCCAACACAACGTAGGCCAGCATCGGAGACTCTTCACTATAAGTGTGTCTGTTCACACTTGGACTTGAAAGCACACAACAGTACACTATGCACTCGTTTGATGCACAACCACTGGTCTATCCTGTATTTTCATCTCAGGCAATATCCTGAGAGAGATATTCTGAAATTCCAAGGAGCTTCGTAGAGGGAAACTATCATCCGTGTGGCCGAGTCAAAGTGGCAGGAGTAGATACACTATGTGTGCTATACTCCTGCCTTGTGTGTCCGAACTTGTTGTCGCGGTTGGGATCCTCCTTTTGTTAGGTACTTGAGAAAGGAAATGGCATTCCAGGAACTTTGCTTATTGTGAAGAAATCACAGCTATGTGATGGGTGGGAAGGCACCAATAACGTACACAGGAAAGCTACATGGCGTTCTTTTTTTCTGTCTAGCTTTATTCGGAACCATGTACAGGCACATTGGAGTTGGAGAAAAACACTGGGTGAAATATGATGCTAGTTAAACCATAAAAGTGGCATCTCATGTGTGAATAACAAATGCTTTTATTTGCAAGTCTTGAGGGACAATGACTGCGTGGCGTGCTAACACACACACACACTTCCTCCCACTGACACACTTGGGGCACAAAAGTAACTGCATTGTGGGTTTCCACTTAAGTAGTTCAGCAACCAAACGTGCACAAAGAAATTGCTTTTTTTCAGTAAACACCCTAACAAAATGTTTATTTAACACCTCTGACATTTTGCTGATTTGGGCTTGCAATGAAATGAGGTGTAAAATGGCACTCTTGAGGGGCAACAGAGCTGACAACAGTTTGTTTACAATGTTTATGTCCTGTTTCTCTTTGTTTCCACCACAGCACCCTGACATATGGACAAAATTCACCATCTGAGGAAGAAGTCTGATCCTGTCTAAGCCACAATGCCTCCCCCTAAAAGACACATTGCGCTTGTATTGAACAATCATGTCTCTGTGGACAGGGCACATGCATCAGTTTAAGGAACACCTATCAAGTTTTCTTCATCCTTGCAGCCTCAATTCCTTCTGGTTCTCGACAATGTTGAACTCTGAAACTTAGTTTGAGGATACAAGGACGATATTACAAACTCAATGGCTTTTATGTACATCAAGAACAATGTCTCAAAAGGGGGCCAAAGGACAACGGTCACTCACAGAGGACAGAGGAGGCAATTTAACTGAAAAACTGTTTTCAAAATGGCCACCATGGTTCCATCCCGCAACTTTATGATGACAATCTGCAACTTTTAACATCACTTCAAAGAAGACTATTTGAGAAAACAGTTTTTCTTTTGGGCCAGCTGAACCCCAAGATCTCTAATGACGGAGAAGGATAGTGGGTGGTTGCAGCCAATGAATGTTTACAGCAAAAATGCTAATAAGCTAATCGTTCAGGCTCTTAAATCCTCATCTTGTGGGAAGCAAATGTTGAGTAGTCTGACGCAAACATTTTCAGCTCTTTTATTATGCCAACCACTTGATTCCAGTGTGGTCCTCTGCTTACAGTAGATTTTGTGTGCTCATTTTTGCTTGTTCATGAGAGTTGCATTCTTCAGGTTTGAGTTAAAGTAACTTAAATGTTAGAATCTGTAATGCAAAGAAAAAATTACAGTAAAGACTTGGATAGTTCTACAATGGTCACTTGGTTTTGTCCATATAAAAAATAAATCCTACTCTTGAAAGTAATTTGACAACTTCAGACATTCTGTAATAAACCAAAGTACATTATGATTAAAGTTTACATTCTGCTCGCAGTTTAAAGTATAAAAAAAATAATACAACAAAACTGCACTAAATGCATTCTCAGTGTTACGTTTTACTTTTAATTGTCATCTATTTTGTTTTGATTGTCATCAGGACATTTAATTGACATTGTTTGCTACAAATCGATGGTGGTTTCATAACTTTGCTTCTGCTTTTTGTCATTTGTTTGACACTTCTTTTTAATAAATGTGCCTCTGTGTAACATTTTGTTTGTTGTTAAAGCACTATTTTAATAAAATACAGTAAGTATAAGAATGAAAACTAGTTATGAACACTTTTATAATTCTGTTTTAAAAACAAGTCTCCTCTATTTGCAGTTATGTATATGCACGCATATTCAATTTGTTTAAAGATATAATACAACAAATATAAA
Organism: Hypomesus nipponensis; assembly: GCF_054491055.1. Lineage (NCBI taxonomy): Eukaryota > Metazoa > Chordata > Actinopteri > Osmeriformes > Osmeridae > Hypomesus > Hypomesus nipponensis. The sequence goes on from NC_140369.1 coordinate 18,262,847, forward strand.
TGTAGGAGGCATAACAGTTTTTTCAATTGTCAACATAAAACATAAGATGTATGGGAAATTTGATGTGGGAAAGCTTCATTAATGTTATGTTGATACCAGAATATCTTTCTGTCTATTGTAGTTATTGACGAGTCTCCTATTGATAGTATAAAAACTTTAAAAAGAACAACACCAAAACTTCAGGAATCCAGAAATATGATTTCCCTTTTTATTAAGGAAAAACATTTTGAAGAAAAAAAGTAGTAAAAAAACCCTGGTGAAAATACAAAGTTATAGTTATATAATATACACACACACACGTGTGTGGGTATGACATTTACTGTACAGAGTACAAAGAAACCAGTACATTTTCAAAAAGTAAAATAATAAAATCACCTATACTTGGCTTTTTTCTTTGTTTAAGATCCAGTTCATTAAGGCTACCTTTACACAGGTTTGTCAGCATGATTCAAGGCACACGGGAGCAAGCGTTCATATTAAGACGTCAACGTTCACTTCACAAGTGACAGTGTCATGAATGTCTTCTTGATATACTTCACTAAAGACAACTGCAAACAAAACTGAATACAACTTCCAAAAAACAGCAACCATTTGAAAGAACCATTTGGGCTATAACAGATTTGAGAATTATGGAAAAGTCAATGCTCAACAGTTGATAAAGGTTAAGCAATAAGTCTAATTATTTTAACATAGTTGCTCTCCTATTCATGTCATTGATGCATGACTGTACAGATTTCACTGTTGTTTAACTTAGCACCATGACGTACAAGTAAAACAAAATAAACAGAAAAAAACAATCATAACTTCATTTCTGTAGCACCATCTGATTTAAGACATCTTGCACGAGCAAATCACATTAAAGAAACAAATATTTTAACAAAAAATGTACAATCTTGATTCTTGGAATAATTTGTTTCATGAAACGTTTGAACCTTTCTGTATACATCCATCAACGCCATTGGTGGTGTTCGATTTGGATAAAAAATACTATATTTTAAAAGTCTTTCAAGTTATCTATAAAAGCCATACCAGTCCATGGCTAGCATATCTCATACACTTTGGTTTTCTAAACCTGTGTCCAATTTCTCAATAAAAGCGGACTGCCTGACTATCTCAACATGCTAACTCCTTGCCAACTGCCAAATCATTAACTGCAGGGCCAGGAAGCAGAAATCCCTGATAGTCAAGAAGATCAACAAGTGACATGATACATCCTAATTTGCTTCTCTTTGGTTAAAGCTTCAGCAGGAATGCTCATCCACAGGTAGAAACACTGGTCTCTTTCAGACACTAAACAAAAGGCAAATAATGGAATACAAACTCTGTTTCACAAAGAGACAACACCTTCCCATAAGAAATGTAAGTGCACTTGTTTTTGTATTCATCATTTATGATTGTCACACTCCTTTAAGGCCTGCAGTGACCTCTTAAAAATTGTCATATGGAACCCTTTGCCACAACAGAAGAGCCCTCTAGAACAGGGTTGTAAACAGAACCTTAAAGAGCTGAAAAGGGTTGCAACTCTGAGGTTCTATGTATATGGAACCTTTGTGTGTATTATCTCACTTTACTTTTGCAAAGTTTCAATTCATCCTCAATTGGTATGCATTGTAATGCATATACAATTATTCTGTATGTGGTGGTTCAAACACCACACAAGAGAACTGTCAGTGGTCATGGTTGATAATATAGACCAAATGGTCACAAAGCCCTATCAACATTTGTTTGGACATTTTTCTACACTAAGTCCCAGTTATCGAATTCTTGAGATTTTATAACATCTCAAGTGTATTCTATAAAGGTGTTTTACATTCTCTTCAGCATATTACATTTTACAACAGCAAGTACACACCTGTCACGTCTTGATGCACAATCTTCATGTTGATATCAATATTCACCAGCTTTATGTATTTTATTTTGGGATGCCACCTTGATAGAGCGTGATAATCAATGTCTCTTGGCTCTCGTTTGGTTCGCATCCCACAAAACAGTGCAAAACAGATCAAAAATCTTTTTGATTGAGTCTCTTCAAAAACAACAACAAACCTCTTCCTTTATTGAGTCCTCCTTGTAAAGATACAAATGACGTCATCAGAAGGGGACACTCGGAAGTGCTCCCCGGGTACTGTAAGTGCTGGATGTTTTTTTATCCGT
>NC_140369.1:18267500-18277500 GCF_054491055.1 Hypomesus nipponensis
AGAACACACTTGTGCATGTGTTTATTCACATGATCCGATCCCTGCGTGCATCGCTTCACATGCATGGCAACCCCCCCCCCCCCCACACAGGAATTCAAAGAAAAAACATCTACTTCCTCATTGTCAATTACGCCCCCCCCCCTCCCCCCTGCCCCCTCCCGTGCCCCCCCCTGTGCCCGCCAGCCTCACCTCGACGCCCAGCAGGGCGCTGACGCAGGCCTCGGAGGCGTCGCAGATGGCCGTGAGGTCGTAGCCCCCCTCCAGCGCCATCACCACCCGCCCCCCCGCCAGGCCCATTAGCTGACGCGTCAGAAAACCGAAACCTAAGGGGGTGGGGTGGGGGGGGTGGGAGATACCAAGAGGAGGGGGGGTGGGGGTGAGTCTAGGACATGCTGACAATAGCCAGAAGGAGGGAGATACCAATGGAACAGATGGAGATGGAACAAGAACAGTTGAACTAGAAACATGCACAGTCAAGGCCGCGGTATAATGAGCTTGGCCAATGCAAATGCTTGTTTTACAGAGATGTATTTTCTCTAAGAAGGACAGGAAGTCAATCATGGAAATACTTTTAAGCACAAGAAGTCAACAAAGATGGAAGTAGACAAAGGGACGATTGCCTTTGACATTGTGCTTCCATATACCGCGCACTTAATACAAACGTGTTTCCTCAGACAAACACAGAATAAGAAGCAATGACTTCTGTTTCGGCATGTTTGTTTACCCATATCGGGTCCATGTACGTATGTGCACGCTGATGTCGAGCTAATACGGTCAGTGTTTAGCACAAGCCCTGTGTGTGAGAAGACCTGCGTGTCTGTGCATGCTTGTGTGTGTGTGTATACAGTAAGTTGCCTGACGGAGCTTACACTTGGCTGACACCTTGTAGCCCCCCAGGGGTGCGGGATGTCCTTCCACGGCATCGAAACCAGCAGAAACCAGCACCACGTCCGGAGAGAACTCATGGGCGATTGGCATCACCACCGTTCTGGAAGCACAGAGGGCACAACAAATCGTTTTTTTTGTTGTTGTTGTCCAAAAACTAATCTTATCTACTATTACGTCATTAAAAAATGAAAATACTCTCTCAAAGAACACTCGAAGATAAAATGACAGATGTCAAGCTCCAACTCTTGAACTTGTTAATCATCCATGTTATCTAGCGATAAAGAGGAAAGACAGAAAGCTAGATCATGAGGTTTTGAGAAGAATGTCACGGAACCCCAATGTGGGATGGTTTTCCGTTAAGTGGAGTCGACAGGACTTCTCCAGCCTTTTCAATGGAGAATCTTTGTTGTACTCTGGACCTTTCTGGAATGTGGCGTCCAAATGCATTTTATGAGGTGACTAGTGTGCGTTCTGCAGCCAAAGTGGATGTAAACTTTACAGATTGTATCACATGCTTTTAAGTTAGGGGAGGACAGGGGGGATGGGGGGGAAATGTGCTTGGCTGCAAAAGAAAAAGTGATAGGAAAAATACCCGGTGGTGACTCTGCAGTTTGCAACTTGAATTATTAACTTCCTGGAGCGACACCTGAATATTTGTCAATGTACCATGTGGGGCAAATACAATATTATTTTGTATTGTTTAAAAAAAATGGTTTTAAAGACACACACTGTCAACAAGAGATACAAAAACTGTAGACACATTTTATATAACGTATCTAAAAGTGGAATGACGAGGAGGAAATACAAGCTACTTTTGTGGTGCTTATGAAGGTGACCACAAGGAATAGATCAAAGCCACTGGCACTAGAACATCTCCTAAGTGGAGTCCTTGACCATGACGGCAGCATACACTTTCTGTTCAAACCCTCTGGGATGGCTCTCCCTCGATCCTCTCCTCCTCCACCCCTTCTGCTCCTCTGCTCCTCCACCCCTTCTGCTCCTCTGCTCCTCCACCCCTTCTGCTCCTCTGCTCCTCCACCCCTTCTGCTCCTCTGCTCCTCCACCCCTTCTGCTCCTCTCCTCCTCCACCCCTTCTGCTCCTCTCCTCCTCCACCCCTTCTGCTCCTCTCCTCCTCCACCCCTTCTGCTCCTCTCCTCCTCCACCCCTTCTGCTCCTCTGCTCCTCCACCCCTTCTGCTCCTCCACCCCTTCTGCTCCTCTGCTCCTCCACCCCTTCTGCTCCTCTCCTCCTCCACCCCTTCTGCTCCTCTCCTCCTCCACCCCTTCTGCTCCTCTCCTCCTCCACCCCTTCTGCTCCTCTCCTCCTCCACCCCTTCTGCTCCTCTGCTCCTCCACCCCTTCTGCTCCTCTCCTCCTCCACCCCTTCTGCTCCTCTCCTCCTCCACCCCTTCTGCTCCTCTCCTCCTCCACCCCTTCTGCTCCTCTGCTCCTCCACCCCTTCTGCTCCTCTGCTCCTCCACCCCTTCTGCTCCTCTCCTCCTCCACCCCTTCTGCTCCTCTGCTCCTCCACCCCTTCTGCTCCTCTCCTCCTCCACCCCTTCTGCTCCTCTCCTCCTCCACCCCTTCTGCTCCTCTGCTCCTCCACCCCTTCTGCTCCTCTCCTCCTCCACCCCTTCTGCTCCTCTGCTCCTCCACCCCTTCTGCTCCTCTGCTCCTCCACCCCTTCTGCTCCTCTCCTCCTCCACCCCTTCTGCTCCTCTGCTCCTCCACCCCTTCTGCTCCTCTCCTCCTCCACCCCTTCTGCTCCTCTCCTCCTCCACCCCTTCTGCTCCTCTGCTCCTCCACCCCTTCTGCTCCTCTCCTCCTCCACCCCTTCTGCTCCTCTCCTCCTCCACCCCTTCTGCTCCTCTCCTCCTCCACCCCTTCTGCTCCTCTGCTCCTCCACCCCTTCTGCTCCTCTGCTCCTCCACCCCTTCTGCTCCTCTCCTCCTCCACCCCTTCTGCTCCTCTCCTCCTCCACCCCTTCTGCTCCTCTCCTCCTCCACCCCTTCTGCTCCTCTGCTCCTCCACCACGTCTGCTCCTCTGCTCCTCCACCCCTTCTGCTCCTCTGCTCCTCCACCCCTTCTGCTCCTCTCCTCCTCCACCCCTTCTGCTCCTCTCCTCCTCCACCCCTTCTGCTCCTCTGCTCCTCCACCCCTTCTGCTCCTCTGCTCCTCCACCCCTTCTGCTCCTCTGCTCCTCCACCCCTTCTGCTCCTCTGCTCCTCCACCCCTTCTGCTCCTCTCCTCCTCCACCCCTTCTGCTCCTCTCCTCCTCCACCCCTTCTGCTCCTCTCCTCCTCCACCCCTTCTGCTCCTCTCCTCCTCCACCCCTTCTGCTCCTCTGCTCCTCCACCCCTTCTGCTCCTCCACCCCTTCTGCTCCTCTGCTCCTCCACCCCTTCTGCTCCTCTCCTCCTCCACCCCTTCTGCTCCTCTCCTCCTCCACCCCTTCTGCTCCTCTCCTCCTCCACCCCTTCTGCTCCTCTCCTCCTCCACCCCTTCTGCTCCTCTGCTCCTCCACCCCTTCTGCTCCTCTCCTCCTCCACCCCTTCTGCTCCTCTCCTCCTCCACCCCTTCTGCTCCTCTCCTCCTCCACCCCTTCTGCTCCTCTGCTCCTCCACCCCTTCTGCTCCTCTGCTCCTCCACCCCTTCTGCTCCTCTCCTCCTCCACCCCTTCTGCTCCTCTGCTCCTCCACCCCTTCTGCTCCTCTGCTCCTCCACCCCTTCTGCTCCTCTCCTCCTCCACCCCTTCTGCTCCTCTGCTCCTCCACCCCTTCTGCTCCTCTCCTCCTCCACCCCTTCTGCTCCTCTGCTCCTCCACCCCTTCTGCTCCTCTGCTCCTCCACCCCTTCTGCTCCTCTGCTCCTCCACCCCTTCTGCTCCTCTCCTCCTCCACCCCTTCTGCTCCTCTCCTCCTCCACCCCTTCTGCTCCTCTGCTCCTCCACCCCTTCTGCTCCTCTCCTCCTCCACCCCTTCTGCTCCTCTCCTCCTCCACCCCTTCTGCTCCTCTCCTCCTCCACCCCTTCTGCTCCTCTGCTCCTCCACCCCTTCTGCTCCTCTGCTCCTCCACCCCTTCTGCTCCTCTCCTCCTCCACCCCTTCTGCTCCTCTCCTCCTCCACCCCTTCTGCTCCTCTCCTCCTCCACCCCTTCTGCTCCTCTGCTCCTCCACCCCTTCTGCTCCTCTGCTCCTCCACCCCTTCTGCTCCTCTGCTCCTCCACCCCTTCTGCTCCTCTCCTCCTCCACCCCTTCTGCTCCTCTCCTCCTCCACCCCTTCTGCTCCTCTCCTCCTCCACCCCTTCTGCTCCTCTGCTCCTCCACCCCTTCTGCTCCTCTGCTCCCGCAGCCATGGACTGCACACTCCGCAGGCCCGATTTGAATCTTCTCGAACTCCCTCTCTCTTTTTTGCCTTCCTCCCTCTCTTCTCTCTATAGCCCCTCTCCCCCATCTGTCTCTTCCGACCCCCCCCCCCCCCCGCCTTCTTTCTCTGTCTGTTTCTCTCTCTCTCTCTCTCTCTCTCTCTCTCTCTCTCTCTCTCTCTCTCTCTCTCTCTCTCTACCTTTTCCTCCCTCTTTCCCCCTCCTTCTCTCTGCGTCGGGCAGTTCAAAGGCGTTTTAGAGCGGCTGGTTCTAATTAGGGGCTCGTCCTTCTTCTCACGTCACTGACAGCCAGCCATCTGGGATCCATTGGGCTTAATTACGCCGCCTTTGGATTCCCTAACAATGCACCCCCCCCTTCCCAAACCTCCTACCTCCTCCCACACAGAGTCCCAGCCACCCCCCCCCCCCAACCCCCCCCCCCAACCCCAACACACACGCACCCGAAAGCACGCCGCCAGACCTTGCAGTCCCCTCAGATACACAAGTGCACACATGGTCACAAGCAAACATGACTGCACACAAATCACACACACACACCGGACGCACATGTATTCATGCACACACGCGTCCACACACAGTTCGGTCCTCTGGCTAATTTTGTCCCGTTATACATGTACACACACATATAGACACAATGTACACACGCATACACTTGATGACACTCGAGTTTTTCAAACCACCAAGCATGGAGGGACTCCTCCAGATTACACAACAAAACCCACCACATCAAATCCTAACCCCTTGATTCACTTCAAACTTCTCAACACACGCACTAACCATGTGGGTGACACACACACACACGCTAGGGGTCTGACCCCAGAGGGGGTGAACCTGACGATGGGAGGCAGAGGAAAGGCCCTGCTTTCCTAATCAGGAAAACTGATGAAACCACTGAGATGTCAGTATTCGTAAGTCAATATTCTGCTTTTTACCGACATTAAATGAGCCACAAAACCTTTTTTTTTTTACACACCCCTTTTTTTGGGTGCATCATTTTGGTTGTCTGGGATGTCCAAGAAAGTGTCCAAAATAGAACCCAGTGCTGGAATGAAATCTTCTCAGATTAAGCTGCAGATTCATAAATTCTATGTTGGAATCAAGAGTTTTACTCAGACTTCAGGCCGGTTTCGGTGCTCACCACTTCTGTTCATTTTAATGTACTGGAGCTCCACAATATTTGAGAGTGCGAGACAAGGGTGGTAACTTTCCACATTTGAGGTACTGGTGCTCAATTCTGCCGAGGTCTTTCGCAAGTCGATCACCTCCAGTTGAATGACTAGTAGTCAAGGTGCAAAGCAAACTTTTTGTAACAGCTTTTGGGTAACACCTTCTACACCTATGCTTGGGATGGTAGTTACATTTAAAAGGTAAAACTGAGCATTGAAAACTATCACTCCTATTTGGTTTTCCACTTGTCTGGAAATCTATTCACTAAGATGGTTCTTCAGCCTGTACCACAATTTGAGAAACCTGCCTAAAACCACACACCAAAACTGTCCACATGGGAAAAGTCTTCAAATCCCACTTAGTTAGCATTAGCGTTAGCTGTAAACACAGGAGCCTGGCTAGGTCATTAGCCTTTTGCATCCTGCCTGTTTTGAGGAGGGGGGCCACCCACTGAGTGTAGTGTATGGGGCGGTGGCGCGGGACCTCACATCATGTTTAATCGCCTGCTGGGAGCCCGCGTCGCTGACGGAACCCTCAGTTCACTGCGCCGCATACCAACTTTGAGCTATTCATTCGGGGAAGTGGCTTGAATGAAGTGGAGAGGAGAAATGTGGTGGGAGTTATCAGAGATGTTCACAACAGGGGTGTAGTCGACGCGATATGCAGGCATACGCCGTGCGCCCACAAGGATTTACCATGTGCCCCTATGTAAAATAAACTGTGAGACTGTAGGCCTAAATAGACGGAGGAGGGATGCTAGGGGTAATTGACAGTGGGGACATTTTTTCATTCTAGGCTACAACACTGGTTCACAAGTCATTTTTGCAAGTCCAAGCCAAGTGTTTGAGATGGAGTTCAAGTCAAGTTTCAAGTATTTTAGGGCCTGTCCCATGTCCCTTTTCTGTTGTAGTTCTTATAAAATAGAATGCATATAGTTATACTCTTTGTTCTGAATGCAACAGTTCATTGTACAATATTTGTCAATATTTACAAACGAAGTAAAAATTATCTACAAATGGATTCTAGGGACAATAGCCTCACTTTGTCTAATAATCTCTAAAATATCTGGTGTTTTTTTGTGTTAAAAAAACATGACTATAGGCCTTGAGACTCACTGATAACCTTATTAGGTTATCATCGTGTTATCATTCCTGATCAGTAAGGTATTATCCATCTCGTGTCCCATCTCTTGATTGGATACGGAAGGTGTAGCTGTTGCTGTTACCTGAATGCTGCCAGGTACTCAGCATCGCCCATGGGAGGGTCCAGGCCCCCTGTCCAGGCCACGTTGACGTTGAAGCCTTTACCTGTCCCCGCACCCACCTACACAGAGAGAGAGAGACAGAGAGACAGATGGAGAGAGACAGAGAGAAGCATACAAAAGAGAGAAGGGAGAGAGACAGACGACAGAGACAGAGGCTAAGAAAGGGTCGCCTTCCTAACGTTTTCATGGGTCATTGCGTTGCTAACGTGCTAAACTCACCCATATTTTCAAGCTATATGTTTCTCCATAGAGCTGTGTTGAAAGTCGCTTTATTATATAGCAGAGTACTGTCAATTCACCAAATCAGCACCACAGTTGCAAACTTTGACATTACAGCAAATGAGGAAGGACTGCATCGCATTTCCACTCCATGAGGGAGTGATTACAGTTTTTAAATGAAAGACGGCTGGCCATTAATTTGACACCCACATTGCTTGATTTTGATTTTTGATACAATTTGTCAAATGTGCTTATAAATCACTCAGTGCCTCAACAAAACTATTCCCAAACAGGGGTTCCAGCTTTATGACAGAAGAGGGACATATTTTGGGATTTGACAAGTGGTGTTTACGGCCATTGCACAAAATGTTGGTCACAACCGTGGGACGACTCCCTGAGTTCAAATTTGTATCTTTAACTAAAAAACCTTTCAAGCATGGACACATTGTGCCAACGAAAGTCAACAAACAACCATGCGCAACTCCAGAGGACGCAAACAGTAATTGGAGTAAGCTGCTTTTGTTGGCAAGTGTAACTGTAAGAAAGCGTTAAAGATGTCTGCAAATAACACCAGTGGGGTTGATTTGATGGACGAGTAAGAATTGGTTAAAAAAAAGGGGGGCTTCTTCTGTCGTTTGGAAATGGTTTGCTTTCAAGTTATCTGAAGTTGACCAACAAACAATATCCTGAAAGTTGTGTCGACGAATTGTGCAAGCCAAAGGTGGAAACACTAGCAATCTTTTTCACCACCTGCAAAACATGCATGTGTGGGAATATGAACAATCTACCAGAATGCGTTTTTCAGTTAGAATTTTGATTTTTTATTGTAGGCCAACAGCCATGTAATAATTTGTTATCTAGCTCAATACAAATATTGAACCAAGTGCTCTTGTTATCCCATAAACGTACTGTTGAAAGCTATATTAGCCTAGCTCTTTTTTGTGGCAAAGCACTGCAAAAGTTGGACAAATTCAACTCATGCGACACACCTGCTGTACCCCGTCCAAATCTAAATTTTGGTAGACTAGCCAACTAGAAATGTTAAGAAAAACGAACATATTCTGATAGCGCAAAATTATACCGTGATATTAATTTGAGGCCATACAACCCAGCCCTACTTGCGGTGGTGAATTAATCGAGACCCAGGTCTTAAAACAAGAAGGCCCTACATTCCTGGCTTCTCTTTGTAGTCCTGCAAGCAGCTTTTCAGCTATTCTCTGAGCCTTCTACTATCAGTCAACGTCAGGGTGAGGAGTGTTGTGAGTGACACACTCTTGGCAACAAAGTCTGGTGATTTTCTATGAGTGTGTGGATGTGTGTGAGCATGTGAATGTGTGCGAGTGTGTGCGCGAGAAGGGAATCATGTGCGTAGTCGAGAATCTGAGTTCACTTGTGGACGGGATGTTCACAGGGAAAATGCAAAACACATGAGCCACTCTGCCCTCTGCCAACTAGTCTCGCGAACACACACACAAAACCCCAAGACAACACACACACACAATTCCTCTTTATCCTCCATTACTCCAGTTGTTCCTCCTCTCCTTCCTCCCTTTGTCATTTCCGTCTTTCATGTTTAATGGACGCTGGGGCACAGTCAAACTCCTCTCCTCAGCGGTGCCCTGCGACGTCCACTCATACCATGAGCTTCTGACGTCACTGCCACTGGCCCCTGGCGAGTCTCCTACCTACGGGATGCGGGGAGGGAAGACTACCAGGCTCCAGCGGCTTACCACACATCTCTACGGAGGTCCGGGGGAGCCACTTAGGGGCAAAGCCACATCCAAGTCCCCTGAGCGTTTCATCTGCCGCCTGTCCCCTCCAGCTCCCCACCCCCCTCCCTCAGTCCCCCCTGTCAAGACAGGTTATGGAGACGGCTCTTATCCTGGTTATTGTTTGTGGAACGATAGGTCCATTAGGGTGTGCGGGGTATGGGATATGGGGTGCGTGGGTGGGGTGTGTGTGTATATGTGACAATCGTTTCATAGACCTACAATGAAAAGGGGAGTTGGGATACATCTGCAATTGAATTGTGGTTGGCTTGTCCATATTTTCTGTGCTGGCTTAAATTAAAATAAGGAAATGATAATAATTTAAATTAAATAAGCGAATTGGAAGTCTATTACAATCCAACCTCCTAATAAATGTGGTTCATTTTGATTCAATTCCCAAACCTAATCAAATAAAGACAATCATACCTCAAATCTGCCAACAACAAAGCTGACGGACGCATTCAATTGACAGCCCTATCCACCAAACGGAAAGCTTGACGCATGTATTTGACAGCTGCACCTGCCTATTAGATATCCTGTTTTGTGACTAACCTCATTTGGCCCTCCGTTTCCAGGGAAGAAGTTGCCATCATCATAGCGATGCAAGGAGATGAAGAGCACACTGGGGTCATTGTAGAACACTTCCTGGGTACTGTTGCCATGGTGAACATCCTGGATATAGGAGGAGAGAGGGACAGTAGGTCCATTCATTCTCGTTGTCAGGTGTGTGCTGGTGCTCAGTTCCGATCAGTTTATTTGAAAGTACAGTCAATTCAGCAGTTTTGACTTAGTTTACTCACACTTAGTTTCACTGCTAGTTTTACTTATAGTGAATAAGTGATTGATACAAAACCTTCATGGTACCTCCATGGGTATTTATATCACGAAAAGTACAATTACAAGTGGATGGAAATACACTTTAATTTGCAAGACGCAACATTTCATAATGTAAGTATTGAAAAAACTGGTTGTGATTATCATTCCTGTTGCTTGCGTTTCATGTGTATGTTGTGTTTGCGTGTGTGTGTGTGTGTTTGCGTGTGTGTGTGTGTGTTTGCGTGTGTGTGTGTGTAAGACGGGCGATGCACAAGGACACATATGGAGTACAGAGACGGGCATGTTTGCTGACACCCTGATTAATATCAATAAATGTGTGTGATGTTGTGTAGCGTGAGTATAACCTGTCTATGTTTGTGCATGACTGTTTAGATTTCATGTGGGGACCAGGGACGGCAGTTCAGCCTTGATGATCTACTGTGTGTGTGTGCTACCGTGTTGTGTGCATGACAATACGCGTGTGTGTGTGTGTGT